>NC_056728.1:521350629-521505629 GCF_019279795.1 Protopterus annectens | reverse complement strand
TGATTTCCAGCAAACACTCTTCCAACCACAACTTCATGATCTCATCACTGGGCTATTCTTTATTAACACTTTTTATAGTGTCTCAGTGCCCAAACCACCTTCTAACAATCGTGTTGTCTATGGGTCTGGCACTAATTCCACAACTCTCTGCTCCATAACCACTGGATTCTTATGAAGGGAAACATTCAGTTCAGCATTCATGAACTGCTTCCTGTTTTCCTTTGCATCTGTCCACATGAAAGAGCTCTCTAACTCTCCCTGTTTAAAAGAATAGAGGATCTTTACCTATGTCACATCATAACTCAGATTTCATATATCATACATTTAAACATTATTCACATTACATTTTTTTTTTCTTTTTTAACACAATAATGTTCTTACATTTTAACATTCAATAAAACAATTGTTTTCTTTTTTTTCTTACTCTTGACCTTATCCACCCCTTTCACTACAACTCTAACTTTATTATTCATAATACAACTGTACAAGCCGATAATTTGTTATATATTAGTTCATCAAACCTACATTGCTATATGTTCCATAGTGCCTTATCAAAATGTAATTTATTTTTATCTTACTTCACCTTTACATCATCCATATACTCTCCCTATAACATGTCCATGTTTATTTCCTGAAAGCAGTCATAATGTATACCCTTACTGAAAATTTTTCCAAAACATTTTCATCCTCCTACATTGTATTAAAGCATGCTCCATGTTTTCTCTATGTTACAAATTTTAAATAAGCCCAGATTCCAAAAGAAATACTTTCAGTTCAAGTTTGCCCTGATTCTGAAAGATCTGCTATCAGTGTGAGTGACTTACTTCAGTTTAACACCTATCTATAAACAGACTTACTATGAGAACCAGATTTCAAAATACCTGCTCTCAGTCTGCTGTCAATGCAAGTGGTTATTTACACTGACAGCAAGTGTTTTGGGATGCTTATATCTCATTTTTCCTTAACAGAAAACTAGTCTACATGAAAATAGAATGGTGTAAAATCTTACCATAACCATAGATGTCCTTCTCTTCCATGTTGCAGTATTCTAGTTGTGGGATTTCTTGTCCTCAAGTGACTCGTACGTTGGCTCCTATACAAAAGCTTCAGCTTGGCTGTTGCAATGTGCATGGAACGGCAAACATAAGGCCATAAACCAGGGTCCTTAAATGTGCTGTCCGCATGCACAATCCTCAGAACTTGAAGGCCAACAGGTAGAGAAGAAGGCCCAGCGAGAGGAATGCCAGTGGGGTCAGGCATGGGACCCTGGTGTCCTTCAGTAACATGGATAGGTCCAAGTTTTAGCTGGGGATAAAGGAGAATGAAGAGGGGGTATTGTTGAGTGGGAAGGAATACTGCAACATGGAAGAGAAGGACATCTATGGTTATGGTAAGATTTTACACAACTATTCTATGTCCTTCTATTCCTATGTTGCAGTATTCTAGTTCTGGGAGAGTACCGCAGCTTAGATGGATCAGAGGGTGGCGGATGCTGATGAGGATTCTAGAAAGTCCTGTAGGATTGCCCTGACGAATTCCGCATGTGCTCTGGAGACTTGGTCAAGTTTGTAATGTTTGGTGAAAGTGTGGATAGTGGACCATGTAGCTGCTTCCATAATGGATGCCTTGTCCAGACCTTTTATGAAAGCCTTGGAGGCAGCCACTGCCCTTGTGGAATGGGCCTTTAGTCCCACTGTTTTTTTTTTTCCATAGTGGGAGTAGCAGAAACAAATGGCTTTTCTGATCCAACATGCAATGGTTTGTTTGGAGACTGCCTTGCCCAGGGCTCTGGGGTGGAAGGAAACAAAGAGTTGCTTAGATTTCCTAATGGACCTGGTTTTGTCCAGGTAAAATCTTATTTCCCTGTGCTCATCCAGGGAGTGGAGTATTCTCTCCCCTTCATTAGTGGGAGAGGGAAAGAAAGTGGGTAGATGGATAGATTGGTTTAGAGACAAGTCATTGACCACCTTGAGCATAAAGGAGGGATTAGTTCTCAGGGTGACTCAGTCCTTGTGGAAGGTGGTGTGGGGGGGCAGGCCATTAAGGCTTGCAACTCTGAAACCCTTCTGGCTGAAGTGATAGCCACTAGAAGAACTTTTTTCCATGTACACATCTGTAGGGAAGATGTCCCAGCAGGTTTGAAAGGGTGTTGAGTACGTTTTGTCCAGGATGTAGTTAAGGTCCCAGGGCATGGGATAGGCTTATTTGGTGGTCTCATGTGTAACACCCCTTTAAGGAAGAGTTTTATGTCAAGCTCGGCTAGCAAGGGGGGATCAAAAGGCAAGCAGGCTGATATAGTAGAAAGGTGTACTTTCACTGAAGAATAGGAAAGTCCACTTTTTATCAATTGACACACATAAGCAAGAACAAGGGGAGGGTATCAGCAATGCAAGGGTCCCTGCCCTTGTCTAGACACCACTTAGTAAATCTTTCCCATTTAGCTTGGTAAGATTTTCTGGTTGTAGGTTTCCTGGCCTCCCTCAGGACTGAAAGCACGTCCTCTGAGTAGTGGATCAAAAGTTTATCACCCACAGAGTCAGGGATAACATCTGCAAGTGTGGGTGGAGGAGAGTTCCTTTTTCTTGTGTCAGTAGGTCCACCTTGTAGGGTAACTTGTAGTGATTGCCCTTGGCTAGATTGTGAAGTAGGGGGAACCAGTGCTGTCTTGGCCAGTAGGGAGTCACTAACAAGATTTTTGGTTTGTCCTTCTTGATTTTCAGGAGCACTTTCTGAATCATTGGGAAGGGGGGAAGGCATAAAGAAACTTCCCCTACCAAGAGAAGCTGAAAGCATCTACTCACCATGCTATAGGGGAGTAGGTCTTTGAGCCTGTCTGGGTGGAGGCAAACAGGTCTATTTGTGGAGTACCCCACTGGTGGACTATTTCTAGGAAGACAGTCCTGTCCAGCATCCATTTATGCTGTGGAGAGGATATCCTGCTTGGGAGATCTGCTTGCTTGTTGTCCTGTGCGGGGATGTAGCTTGCCTGCAGGGACAAGTTGTGGTGAGAGGCTAGGTCCCATATCAGCAAAATAAGTCTGCACCACTGATAAGCCTTTGTTCCTCCCTGTTTGTTGAGCTACCACATTACAGTGGTGTTGTCGGTCACTATCAGAAGCACACCTGGTAAAAGTAGGGGGGTAAAGGTCTTTAGAGCTAGGAAGACTGCTGTAATTTCCCTGATATTGATGTGTTAGGCCTATAGAGAATGGTGCTAATTTTTCTGAACCATGTAGGATGCCAGTGTCGCACCCCAACCCTATATCTGAGGCATCTGTATGCATTATTTGGGTTGGGGTGGGGGGTAGTATTGGAAGTCCTGGGTTTAGTTGGACTTGCTGGATCCACCAGCTGATTTCTGTCATTTGACAGGGAAGAAGGGGAATAACCTGTCCTAAGTGATGCAGGTACTGGGACCAAATTTTTTGAGGTACCACTATAGCTTGCGCATGTGCATTCTGGACAGTGGTAGCATGGGGATGGTTGCTGCCATTAAGCCTAGGAGATGAAGGAATTGCCTTGCCATCACCTTTTGGGAGTGTAGGATTTCCTTGAAGTGGGAAGTCAGGGATAGTACCTTGTCCTGTGGGAGAAAGGCCTTCATTTTGTCCATTCTGATTCTGCAACCTAGGAAAATCTTGTCCTGGTCTGGGTTCAATGAGGACTTTAGGAGGTTGATGGTGTACCCCTGGACCCTAGATTTTGCAGAAGGGACATGGTGAAGTGCAGATGCTTTGAGAGGGTAACTTTTGATTCTGCCGGTATTAGGATATTGTCCAGATAGGAGTAAATCTGGAATCCCTGATTTCTGCAGAAGGCAATGGCTGGGGCTAGGCACTTTGTAAACACTCGAGGAGCAGTGGATAAACCAAAGGGCAAAGCAGTAAATTGGAAATGAGAGGAAGGCCCAGAGGAATGCAGGAATCTTTTGTGTGAAGTCCTGATGGGTATGTGTAGGTAGGCCTCTTTTAGGTTCAAGGTGGCCATAAAGACCTTGGCTGGAATAAGAGGATGCAGAGTGGGAAGTGACAGCATTTTGAAAGTGGGTACCTGAAGGTGAAGATTTAGAAAGGAGATGTCTAAGATGGGTTGCCAGGGGCCATCTTTTTTGGGAACCAGGAAGAGACGGGAGTAGAATCCCTTTCCTTCCTTTCCTGAGGAGACAGGTTCTATGGTGCCTAGCTTTGGCAGTTCTGACAAAACCTGTGAAAGGAGATGTAGTTGTTTTTTGGGTGGAAATGGAATGTCTTTCCTGGGTGTTTTTTCTTTCCAGGATAGGAAATATCCTTTTTGGATAATGGATAGTACCCATTGGTCCATGGTGATGATTTGCCTGAAGGAGAGGCAGTGGGGAGGGCATACAGAAAGTGGTAGGTGGGCAAGGCAGTCACACATTATTGGGCACTCCTCTATCCTGAAAAGGTTGTCTGGGCTGAAGAGGTGGTGCAGTACGTCTGGACGTGATAGGTCTTTTTGCTCCTCTTCTAGATCTGGAAGAGGAAAAACCTGTCTGTGGAGGGTTATGCCTTACAAAAGTGGTTTTAGCAGGGTAGTTTCTATAATACTTGGGAATGGGGGACACCAGCAGATGTTTAATGTCCTGCAATGCTTTACTTTTTTCTTGCAGATTCTTGAAGAGGTCTGCAGATTGTTTTCCAAAAAGGAAATTAAGATCCAGGGTGGCATCCAAGATCTTGGACTTGAAATCTTCTGGGAGATTGTGAAGTCTCAGCCAGGAGTATCTCCTGAGGACAGAAGCAGATGCTACAGAGCAGGCAGAAGCTTCTGCAGCATCATAGCTGCATCTAATGGAGTGCATGGTTACTTGCTGAGCCAAGGACAGTTTGGAGGAGATGTTAGCCTTAATGGGGCTGTCAGGAATAGAAGCCAGCATGGAAGAGGCTTGAGACACTAAGTCCAGAGCATACTTAGTCATGTGGATCTGAAAATTAATGGCTCTGAAAGCCAATGTGGAGGATGTGTATACCTTTTTTGCCAATCCTATCCATAGATTTGCTGTCTTTATCCATGGGTATGAGAGAGGTGGAAGGCAGCAGTCTGAATTGCTTATCAGTGGTAGTGGCAATCACAAATGGGTCGGCCAAGGGTGGTTTAACTAAGAATTTATGCTCCTCCGGCACCTTGTAGAAGTGGTCAGGGCACTTGGGGGCAGGTGGCTGTGAGTCTGGGGCCTTATAAGCTGAATTAAAGGCATCCAAGTAACCAGGCAGAACTGGAGGAACAGTAGAAGGGGAGGGGGATTCTACTTGAAGCAGCTCAAAGTACCTCTTTTGGGTGTCAGTCATTTGCGAAGTATCCCATTTGAAATAATCTTTCATCTTGGTGATGGTCTCACCAAAGATAATATCCTCAGGGAGAGAATCCCCTTCAACAGATTCCTCATCAGGAGAATAATACTCCTGGGGAGATGCAATCTGGGAGGTATATGAAATAGAGTTCTCTGTGGAAGAAAAGGAAGACTCATGCTCTTCCTCCCTAACCTGAGAGGTCATGCATGGGAGGAAAGAGGCTGAGGCAGGCCTAGGGCTGAGTAAAGGCAGAGTAGGTTGAGGCTGAAGGCCTAAGTGCCATAAAGGCCTGCCTGAGAGAGGAAGTGAAGGACTGCCAATCTGGTAGGCCTTCTGCAGAGGAGGAGGTATGATTGGTTTTATGCTTCTTTTTGGCCAGGGTGGAAATTGGAACAAGCCTGAAGTCAGGTTTTGAGGCAACCATTTCCAAAGTCTGGATCCCGGTCGGAGGTACCACAGAATCTGGTTCCCCCTCAACATCGATGGTAGTCGGAGTCTGGGTAAGCTCCGAGGACATGTCAGTCATCGGCTGAGCAATGGCTTCCCCAAAGGACGTCATTGAAGTCTATGGATCAGCTGGGTGCTCCTCAACTCCTAGATCGGCAGTTGGCGGGGCATCTGGTAAAGAAGTGACAGGCAAGGAGGGCCTAGGAATCTTGGCCTTCTTACGTGGAGGTTCGGATGTGGTCTTCAATGCAGGATCCATTCTTAGGGCTAACTGCTTAAGGTGCTGCTTTTCTAGATAGAGGTTTAAAGTGGTCAGACAGCTGCTTAGGGTCTTCGGCACAAATGATTGACAAATGGAGCAGGCGGAATGGTTGTACTCCCGGCCTAAGCAAAAAACACACTTATCATGGGCATGTTTATGGGGTATCTGGTGCCCACATTGGCATTTTCCCTTTTTAGCTGACATCAGTTAAATTGCTACAACAAACCAAGCCTACACAGTAACAATAGGTTATAAAAGGAAAAACAGAAACCCAACAGGTTACTTAGGTTTTAGATTTGACGTCTGAGAAGGAGCGATCATACGATGCATAGGTCATCTGCGGCTGAAAAGATTTGGGGATTTTGCATGCAGACATCACAATTAAGGCCCCTGGTTTATGGCCTTATGTCTGACATCCCACGTACGCTGCAACAGCCAAGATGAAGCTTTTGTATATGAGCCAACGTATGAGTTGCCTGAGGGCAGGAAATCCCACAACTAGAATACTGCAACATAGGAATAGAAGGACATCATGTATTTCTCCCCTTTCTTTAAACATTTTCTGACTGTCTTAAAAAAAATCTTTTTTCTCTATATTAAATGTTCCCAGATGTGAACATAATAACATTTCTCCATTACTGCTTCACCTCAGCATTTTCTTTTCATCCAATGAACTCCTGTTTTCCATCTACATAATCTCATTGTACTTATATAGTCATTCATTTCTTTGCTTACAGTACCTTATTTGTTTTCTTCCTACCAGGATACATAATCACTATGTCATATACTTATTCCACAAAATTTCTCCTAATATACATCTTTTCCCTTCTTCCATCTTTATCAGCATTCAATAAAAAAATTAAAGTCCAGAAAAGAAAAAAAAAACATGGCTTTATTATCCATAGCCACCTACTTTTCTGTTACAATATTTTACCTCTCACTTAATTGAGTTCAACTCTGGCACCTACCCATATAACCCCAACCATAGTAACTCTTTTTCTTACAAGAGAGACAGGCACATACTCCCTCATATAACTCAACTTTACTAACATTACTTCAGAATCACACATGCCTCATTGAGACATATTAACAGTTTTCTACAACATAGTACAGATTTTAACTTCTTATAAAACATCATTCCATGGCATCACTCTCACTTCCTGCTGCACAAACCTTATAAACAACACAGTTAGATCCTGATTAGTAAACAACATCTCACTATTTTTGTTAGGATTCCTATCACGTCATCGAACTTTTACAAGTTCAAACCACATATGATCGAGAATATATGTTCAAATTTGTAAAAGTTTGAGTGTGTGAATGGAAATTTCCATAGGTGGAGGTTTCCATTCACTTCAACGTGGTGCAATCTTAGAGTTGGTATATTTAAGTAGCTGGGAGTGTGGGGGTGAAGGGGGGTTTGCCCTCTTTTTTATAACAGTTTATTTTGTTGTCCGTTGTTTTATTTTATTTTTTTAGGTAGTTGAAGTTATATAACTTAGAACATAATGGTTAGACCATTAGGTGTTCGAAGTTACATAACTTCGACTATGTGATATAGACCCTTTTTGTTACATTCCAAGCTCTTTGCTTTTCTGTTTGTTTAAATTTAACCTAAGCTCCCTTAACATATCTTCCAATACCAACATACTTTCCTTGATCCATCCTTCATTCTTCATGATAATCTCCAAATCATCAGCATATAACACAAAATGGGGTACCTTTACTCCTTGTGCTATCTTCCAACTTGTTTCACTTAATTTCCTATTGATCTCAACTACCAAAGCATTCATTACTAAAGTAAACAATAGTTCACTTACAGGACATCCTTGCTTTATCTGCACTTTCCTTTATTTTTCTATTTACTATCACCCTGTTTCATGAATGTTTATATACTATTTTAAAAACTTTTCTTATTTTTGTCACTTAGATTATACATCCTTAATACCTTCAACATTCCCTCATGCTTTGCACTGTGAATTGCTCTCTGTACTTCACACACAACTAGCGTCCCATCCCCATCACTCACTGTGGAATCCAACACTTCTTTTATTATCAATAGCAAATCTTTAGCTTTTCCTTAGTCCCATGTATTCCATTAGGTACAATTTGTCCATTCTCTTTAGATAAGCTCACTTGTATAATTTTCATATTTTTATAATCCATATTTCCCAATGTTATAGGTCTTTAGTTCTTAATATCTTTCCTTTCTCCTTTCATCTTTAAAATCAGTTTTATAACACCGTCACATACATCTTCACTTTCCACCATCTCTCTTAACCATTCATTTAACACATTCACAAACAAAAGCATTTCCTCTTTCTCTAACTTCTTATAAAAATCATACCCTAAGCCATCCAGGCCTGGAAAGTTACTTTCTTTAACTGAATGTAATATCTTGTAGAACTTTTCTACTATTATCTCCTTCTGTAGTTCATTATTTTCCTCTTCTGTTATCATTGCCACTTACCATGCCTTTGCCTATTGTTTCCACAATTTCACCATCATACATTGTCTTCATGTATCCCTCCACTACTTCTAAAAACCTTCTGAATTATTAATATAATCATAGAATTGATTCAATCTATCCACTGGACCTTTCCAATATATGTTCAATGTAATAACCTGGTTCTTATGTATTATATAAGTTTCTTGAATTGCACTATATTATTCTTGTTCTTCTGGTTCTTTAAGAGATGATTAGTTGATTAATTTAGGTTTTAATTGTCTGTATTATGAAAGTATGATGTTCTTTATCTGATGAAGTCTGGTACTCTAACTGATGAAAATGCTTATCTTTTATGTTATTAAAGTTTGTTCTACTGTGGCTTAGAAATGTTTTTTTTTTAATTTACTTTTGATTGTTGTACGCTGAGAATAGTTTTGTGTTTAACCTTAATTTCCTAAATCTCATTACATCCCCATACATCCATACATCCTGCATTATTTCCCAACATTCTCTGTATGGTATAGTGAAAATCTCCACCTATCATTATGTCCATATTCACCATCACTTGTCTTTTTAATTTCTTACATCAGCTCTATTCTTTTTTCTCATCATCAGATAAGCATACCCCACAATAAGCCTATACTCCTCTCCTCTGCCTCTCACATCTTTAATGAATACTTTACTTGGAATAACTGTTGTCATATCTAAAAGTTTAAAACTGTCTACTTTTAATTGCACTACATTTTCTGAGCAGGTATTAATTGTTGAACTCCATACTATTCCAAGGCATTAATTAGATCTGTTTGTGTGTGTGATACCAGTCTCACGTCTTGCGAATACATACTACCTGCATTTACTTCCATGCACCACTTATAAGCTAATATTCTTCTGTTTAATTTCTTATACTGTTGGCATTCACTGTCATGAAAGAAAAATAATCCTTTCCTTTTCCATTTCTTTGCATTTTTTGTACAATCCTAATTTTAGCTCTATTTTTTAATTCTAATTCATATGGCATTCACCCCTTCTTGGTCCATAATACCTCCTCCTCCTCCTTCCTCTACATCATTTTGTAGTACTCATGTACTTCCTCTACATCCTTTTGTAGCAATTCATATTTATCATGTATAAGAATGTCACCTATGTTCTCCTGTTCTTGTTCCTCACTTCAGTTTGGCACCCCTTCCTCCTTACTCAGCTCTTCTTCCCAGTCCTCTTCATTATCGCTTAACAGCTCTCATCTCGGTTCCTCTTTACTCACTTGTCTCTTACTAGTTTTCTTTCAGCACTACAATATTTATTGCTGTTTCATTTTGTAAAATGCCTTCCTTCTGTAATGACATTGTACACGCAAACCAAAAATGGCTGATTTATTTACATTCATTACATTTTCCCCTATATTTTTTTGTAACTGAATGCCTTCTATCCTTGCACAGTATACATCTTTTTTTTTTTTTACTTTTTTATGAAATTGTCTTCCCACAAAAAATATGTTTCTGTTTAGCCAGAATAATTCACATTCTCCTTGTCTACCAATGTTAATGGAAACATTGTTCAAAGTACTTTCTTAAGTCAATTTCTTCAATGTCAGTGATTCTAAATTGCACAGTCAGTTTCTTTTTGGCATTAAAGTTATTGTATGAAAATAATATAGTTCTTCCAGGGATCACAAAAAGCATCCCACAGTCTTCGAAGTAACATTTTCTGCTAAAGTGTAGTTTTCAGATGTTATTCCCAAAATTATTCACTTCCCAAATGTGTCATAGCCCTAATGCCTAAAAGGCACAACAGATAGCCCAAAGAACATACATGGTCTCCTCCTTTCTCTTGTAGTCTCAGTCTGCAATGTTGTTAAATGAGTATATGGCTGCCCTGCACTCACAGCCTGATAATATGAACATCTCTGCTCAGTACTCTACATTTTGTTGTTTTGCTCAAGACATCAAAATAACTAAATAATTATAATCCAAAAACATTTTGTCATACAATCACTTCAGTAGTTTCTCTATTATAATGATGGACTACTGCATTTCTCAAATTTCCAGTATCACCAAAAGCAGTCTCAATTTCAACATCAGCAGATTCCTGCACAGAAGTACTTCCAAAAAGCAGTCTCAGTTTCTGTATCAGCAGATTCCTGCACACATTTATCTTCGTATCATACAGGGAAACTGCTGATTTATTATCTGAGTTATCTGCTTTGATCATCTGCAACACTTTTTCCATCCACAAGCAAGAGCATTGCTACTGAAAAGCATCACAGGATATGTTGCTAGTTTGCTGTGTTCACTTTCATTGGTATGTGATATTTTTACAGATGGGGAAATTTTTTCTACAATGTGTTCATTTCTGGCATGATATGTACTGACTGGGAGAATGAAGGGGGAGGTTCCATTTTTTGTGTATTTATATGTGCAGTGTTCAATGTCTTTATATGTTCCTTCTTCAGGATTGCAATATGAACAGTAACTTTAGCATGTAGAGTCTGCTGAGGTTGATATTTTATTATTCATTTGTTTATTATTTTTTATCTTTTTTCTGCTCATTGCTCTTAGTATGGAATTGATGTGTAATTTTTAGAGCATTTTTTAAGTTTAGAAATTCTTGCAGCTGCTATTTCATGTGACTTTCTGTAGAGATTATGTGAGCATGTTTTGCATTTATTTCTATTTTAATATTAAATGTTGAATAATATAGAGAATGTAATATAGGGAGGTTTTTGCTTTACTGTTTTCTGAGGAAAGGTAGGACAAATCATAGTTTATACATACCATAGCTCCTCATTTAGAAGCCATCCTCCATTAAAAAAACCTCTCTCTATTAAAACTTGTTCCAAAAATTGAAATTAAAAAAATCCATTCTCTAAATAAGAGCTGCCCTCCAATAGAACCATGGCTTTTACTGTAGGGAAAAATAAAGATTGTAAGGGTACCCATAAATCTATTCCAGGCCTGACTTGCTTTGCCCTCCTTATTGGCAATGTGATTATGGTCTGCTGACAATGACTGCCTTGTAAACTCCATAAATTTATTGGTAAATCAAATCAACACATCTTTAATTTTCATTAGTCAACTTGCCTCACCTTCTCTTTAATTTTGCTTGTAATTTTGGAACATATTTCTTTAATAATGAAATGAATGACAGAGAACTTCTTCTTCTTTTGGCTTTTCCTGGTTAGGGGTCGCCACAGCGGATCACCTGTCCGCTCATGATTGGCAGTGGAGTTTTACAGTGTCGAGTTGCCAGCCCGATGCTCAACCTTCCACAGAAGGCACACACATGCACACAATCACACCTAGGGCCAATTTAGAGTGTCCAATCCACCTACAGCATGTCTTTGGGGTGTGGGAGGAAACCAGAGCACCCGGAGGAAACCCACATGACCACAGGGAGGACATGCAGACTCCACACAGAAGGCACCCCAGATGAGGATTGAACCAGAGAACCTCTTGCTGTGAGGCAGCAACGCTAACCACTGCACCACCATGACAGTGATAAGCTACAATAACAAATACGCAGTTATATTTTCTGTTACTCAAAGTTTAAGGGAAAACTGAATAAAAACTTTTTTACACAGGCTATCCAGCTGACCAGGATCACCAACAGGTTTTAATTAAAACCTACATTCTATTAATAGCCATTTAATTAAAGCCATGGGTGAAAAAATGTTAAATCCTATAGAAACAGGCATCCCCATAAATTCTGTATTCTAACTCTGCGACCATTGTCTAAATATGATAATTTTCTGCAGTTTTATCATCATATTGTTTCTCTTCTGATTTCTAGGATACATTTATTTTACTTTATATTGATTTTCAGAAACCAAACACGGAAATAGGTAAGTGGCTTGTCACCCTTCTGCCCATTAACAGTTGAGGTGGTGAACGGCTGAATCCCTACAATGGAGTATGCCTATGTTCCAAAACTGGGAGATACCAGTCTTCATACCTTTTTGTAATTGCTATTTCTTATTAAGCTAATCACTACTTGGACAACTCTCCTGACTTCTCCACTATACACAGTAATAGATGTGGACTTGACATTAAATACTTGATTACCCTCATGCAAACATCTTCTGAACTCCTGATATTTGTATCACAGTCCTTTATAACAAGCTAACAAAGCCTTTGCTAGGATGGGGTGAAGGGGCAACTGCCACAGGTGCTATATAATAAGTGCCGTGATTGGCACTGTATAACAGTTGCTGATCAGTTAGTGAAGGTCAGAATGATTGCCAGTAATCATTTAAGCAGTTGTGGATGATAGCACTGCTGCTTAAATGATTTGAAATAATGTCTGTTCTGAGCACAGCAGCATCAGCAGCAAAGAGCTACGTAGCAACATAATTAGCTCTTTGCTTAGAGCTGGAAGGCCCTTTTTTTACCTCACCTCTGCATGTATGGTTGAAAAGGCACTGATTGGAAGAGTTCCCAGGATGACAATTGGCTATAGCTCTGCTTTGTAAGATTGCATCATCAGATGGCACCTGTGTCAAGAATATTGGCTTTAATGCAATAGTCAAACTTGCACTGGTTGTTAGATTTTTTTTTTTTTTTATTTATTTATTTGTTTATTTATTTATTTTTATTTTCAAGGAACTTTGATTAATAATCTACATGTATAGGATAAGTGGCTGCTTTGAAGTGAAAAAAAAAAAAATCTGTGTCCACTTTCCTCCATCAATATTCTGGCATTCAGTATGCCAGCTTCTCTTCCTTTGGATTGTTGTTATGTTATACAATGCAGATGACAGAACTCTGTTGTATTTGTTCTTTTAAAGTTCATCTTCCAAGCAATTGCTCTTTCTTAGAACAGTACTGTTCTCACATGTGATTCATTTATACTTTCAGGCATTTGCCTTTTCAGTTGAGTAGCAATGATTATTTTTTCGGCTTTGAAAATAAAGTCTTAGAAATAATTTATTTCTTCAACAAAGGAATAATGAGATAGAATATATTTCCTTACTAATGATTTTTGTTAGGCCAGCTTTTCATTGTATCTTCATTCCTTAAATGCATTTATAAGTCAGTGTTAATACATATCAGAAATTGTTTCATTTTTTCATCTGCCATTGCTAGTTGCAGGATTATTCTAAGAATTGCTATTTGTTCTAAAAATTCTTCAAACTTCTACATACTAATCAATGTGTCTTCTATATTTCTTACCTGATCTGTATTTCATTTTCAGATAATCCTTCTGTGAATTAAGTGACATCCTTTGCAGTCTTGAAGTAAACCATCATTGTTCATGTTGGTGTGAATGACCTGAGACGTACCTCCCTGGACGACATGAAAAGAGACATGGAAGAGTTCTCTGATCATGTAGCCCAGGCGGGTATGACCCTGACCCTGAGTAGCATCCTGACCTCACCAAGAATGATACCTCAGTATAAAAAAAAATGATCAATTTCAACAACTGGCTAAGTTTCTGGTGTCATTCAAAGGGGATCCAGTGTCTGTCAGCCTGGGATGACATGCTCGACAAGCCACATTGCTTCACAAGAGACAACTTGCACCTGTCACCCCTTGGCTTTTGAATACTGGCCAAGGCTCTTGCTACCCCCATAGTGCCTTTTTTAGGCAAGGCTCAAAATTCAAACCCACCACCGTAAATGGCACAAGTAAAAAAATGAGGGTTATGTTACTCAACGCCAGGAGTTTAAATCTCAAAATGTGTGCGCTCAAAGCACTCCTAAGTATGGAGAACGTCGACATCTGTACAGTAACTGAAACCTGGTTCAAGGCTCCAGAGAGCACTCCAGCACTACTGGGCTGCAACTCATAGCACACATTTTGGCCACAGAACATGGACCAAAACACATAAGGAGGTGGTGTATCCATATTCATCAAGGATGGCCACACCTCCAGGTTAGTGGTGCAGCATGATACCTCTGAGATCATCCATGTGCAACTAGCATCGGGCAAATCTGCTATGCAAATTGTGGCCTGCTACAGATCACCCCTCATGACCCAGGACCACCACTCCACCTTTCTGGAGACACTGGAAAACATGTAGGTCCTACTGAACACCCTGATATTGGGCGATTTCAATTACCCTACCATTAACTGGGAAAACTAGTTGAGTACAAACTCCCAGGCCCAGCACTTCCTGGAATTTATTAACTCAAATGCCCTGGATCAGCTGGTAAACTCCCCTACCAGAGGCCACAACATATTGGACCTGGTCATCACCAACATGGGCGACAGGTGTTCCGTACCAGAGGTCAACCCATTACTGGTTAGATCAGACCATAAACTAATCACTCTGGATGTCCACACCCCACCACCACCCCCAACCAAGGAAACCACAGTGAAAAACTTTTCTAAAGCAAACTTCACCTTACTTAAGGCAGAGGTGGTAAGTTTCACAGCCCCCACGCTAAAGGATAACATTGCCCAAGATGCAGAATCCTTTACAGTGGCACTCTATGAGCACCTACAAGGATGCATGGATCGTGCCATCCCTAGAAAAACCAAGACTCACTCCATTAAGAGAAGGAAACCAGTCTGGTGGAACCCTGCCATAAACAGGTTATACAACCGAAGGAGGAAACTAGTTCAGAAAAAAAAGCAAATCCCAAGAAGGAAAGACATCCCTGATCAGTATCAGTAAGAAACTAAGGTCCCTCAAAAAATCATCGAAGGCTAACTTCGAAAGAAAAATAGCCAAGGATTGGAAAGATAACTACAAAGCCTTCTTTAGCTATGTCAAGAATCTAAGTGGCAACTCACAGATATGCTCTGAGCTAGTGCAAAATAGCACAAAATATACTGAACCTACTGATATTGCCAACATCCTAGCAGATAGATTCAGTGCAAACTTCACCTCCCTCTCACCTTCAACAGGGCCCACAATACCGGAAAAGTGTAGTGCTCCAGAAATCACAGAAGCACAGGTGAAAACAGCCCTTTCAAAAGCCAAAAACACAGCATCAATGGGGCCAGATGGTGTCCCAGGCTGCATCTTGCACGAACTACAAAATGAACTAACCCCCCCCCCCCACCTAAACACGCTGTTCAAGCTCAGCCTCTCCACAGGCTACGCACCCATAGAATGGTGCACCTTAACGTTTATTCCGCTCCACAAAGGAGGGGCCACAACTGACCCTGGTAACTATTGCCCCATAAGCCTGGCTAGCCTGGTCTGCAAGGCTATGGAGTGCATCATCATGGAACTCATTAACAAAGACATTGGGAACCTCCAAGCACTTGACCTTACTCAGTTCGGCTTTGTTAAGGGCAGATCTTGCCTACTAAACCTGGTTGACTTCTTTGAGACAGTCACTAAGGCCATAGACGAGGGAAAGGTGGTTCACACAGCCTAACTTGATCTCACCAATGAGTTTGACACCATTCCTCACTCGGGTATTATAGAAAAACTCACTAACCTGAACATAAACTCCTATGTCACAAGATGGGTTGCTAATTGGCTTACAGACAGAGCTCACATGGTAAGAATAGTGGACTCCAGGTCTGACTCTAAACCAGTCACAAGTGGTGTCCCGTAAGGCTCGGTTTTGGGACCCCTATTGTTTGGCATATATTTCTCAGAAGTACAGGTAAACACAGGAGGACTATGTCTAACTAAGTTCACCAATAACTGCAAACTGGGAGCCATAATCGACTCTCCGGCTGACACAGACATCCTTCCAAAAGGCCTTACTGAGACAGACGCCTGGTGTCAAAATCATGGTCTCAAGCTAAATGCCAAAAAATGCATAGTCATCCCATTTGGGAAAAACAAAACACCCACAAATTACCACATAGGTGGCAGCCCTCTTAATACAGAAGAGGTAGTAAGAGATCTGGGGACCCAGATAGATAGTAATCTCTCCTTTGACAATCATATTGCCAAAGTAGTTAGGAAATCCTTCTATGTGGTCCATCTAATTACTAAAGGGTTCGCATCTAGAAATAAAGAGGTTATAGTGCCCCTCTTCCCATCACTCATCAGACCCATCATAGAGTACAATGCCCCATTTGGGATGTACCTCACAAGACACTTACAACAGCTGGAAAGACCACAAAAGCACCTCACCAAGAGGATTACTGTCCTCAAACATATGTCCTATGCAGCCCAACTGAAAAAACTCTGGCTGTACTTAGTGGCATATCGCTTACTCAGAGGTGATCTCTGTCTGACTTACAAAGCCATGTCCAACTCAGAATTGATGGACATGCTCCACCTAAAGAAATCCAAGTCACTGCAAGCCATGCGCTCTAATTAGCTAAACCTTGCCACAACAATAAACAGAACATGCTGGAGGGCTAGATTCCTGTCACAGAGACTCCCCATGCTTTTGAACAAAATTCCTAACTACATTAGGCAGAGCCCCTCACTAACACTCTTCAAGAGAAGCCTTGACGAGTGGATGGGTAACAGAAAATACACCCCTGGGATCACTTCATTGGCTCTGCTTGACAGAGGCTCAGTTAATTAATCAATGGGGCGGCGAAAGCCAACACACTCTGGCTAGGCTTATAAATGCCCTCGAGCAGATAGCCTAGTACCTACCTATGAACCTATGAACCTAAGTTGCCTTGCTCAAATGATTTCTGAATAAGCTTTGCAAGGATTTGCGGTCTGTTTTCAACTGAAAGTCTTTACCATAGACATAATCATGTACTATCTCACCATGCATATACCATAACCGCCAACTCCTTTTTTTAAGTGAACTGACTTCTTTTGTGCCTGTTTAAAGTTGCTTGACCCATAGGCAGCTTGTCAGTTCTCTTGTAAGATCACAACTCCTATACCCTTCTTGCTGGCATCTCCTTGAACATATCTGGCTTATTCATATCATAATGTTTTAATACAAGCATGTTAATTAGTTCCGTAAGTGTTTCAAAAGTATTTCATTGTTTACAATATTATTCCTAGGCAACACCTTATCCTAACAGCTTTCTTAAATTAAAAGTTGTCTCAGATATAGTCACTGAAACTTTTTAAGATATTAACTTCTTCTTTCATACGGACATATCTTTTGATCCAGCAGGACCCCTGTACCCTGAAAATGCTATAAAGGTGCACACAGCTTTCTTGCCAGATAAAATATTGCTCTTCTCTTATGCCTTTGAGCCCCAGTGCTTTAAACAATTTTTCCGATAAAATATTGCTCTTCCTTTATGTCTAGTTTAAATACATCATTTTGTTTATCAATTCACAGTTTGCCTCATTCACTACCATCTGTAGCATTTTCAAGCTTCATAGTACTGACTCCTTCCACTTCATTAGTGCCAACAGTAGGCCCAGTCTCATTGCCTTTTCAACAACATGCAGACCATTTTGAAGGCATTTGCTTTTAATTGTATGCAGATTTGAAAATGTCTCTTTTTACCACAAATGCTATAAAACTGATTAAAAGTACAATAATTCATCCCATGATTATAGCCACACCTAGCACTTGGAGCTTTTAACTGCATGTTAACTGTGCTCCACAGGGCTTTCTTGCCTTCATTATTGCTACAAAGCATTACAATTTCTTTCGTATGTTTCCATTTTATCAGACAATCCCACAAATAATTATTTTAACTATGTAGTGGTGTTTTGAGTTGCTCTAAGTAAATTACTTGTATTCAATAAGGTAAGCTCTGCTCCTTTTATTAGCTCGCCCTTGTTTAATCATTTCTTATAGCACAAGCTATGCAGTTTCTTATCAAAGAATCATGTAACTCAACAAATTCACAGCCAATTAACATAAGCACTAACAGTCTCTGTGGAACCTTGTGCTCTTTAAAGAATAAATGATGAATAAATGACAAATTATTTTCAGGTTCACAATAATTACAGAGCTCTAACTGCAGTTATTTTGCCTTTCTCCTTATCTGTCATCAGAATCTATGATTCTAGGAGACATGAGGGACAGATTCATATGTGTGTATGGGAAGTCCAGTAAAAAAGTGGTATCATGTAAACCTGCAAACAGAATTGTAGAAGTAAAGGAATGAATAACGTAGCAGAATAAATTAGCAATCTGGAAACACTAAAGACAGAATAAATAAACTATGTGAAAGTCCAAGAAACATTATACATATCATAGACAGTAATTATTCCAGGTATAAATATGGAAAGATGCTCCTGAAATTGAAAAGATGTATTTTTCACAATTAATTAATTAACAATTAAAAGAGGGGAATATCAAGTCATTATTGTATACCACATTGTATGACTTTTCATAAGAATTAAAAAAAAAAATTGACTTATATGTCCATAAATGATTTTTTGTAAGAAACAAAATTTACATTTTGATGATTATTTATGATGTTTCAAGACATAAAATAGTGTGCTGATTGAATTAATGACACAGGCAAAATACATGACAGATGTTGGGTGCCAAAAAGAATGAAGTTAGCAGTTGAAGTGATTTACAGAATACTTTGGGCTCTAAAGGAAATGGTTCTAAGGAATCGAGTGAAAAATAACAAATCCAAATGGCATTATGTGGCAATGAGAGATGTAAAATGTAGAATATTTTAACATAATAACTTATACAATTAAATTTAGATAATGCCTTTATTACTGATGCAAAGGTATCTGAGCCTAATGCTAGTCCTGCTGTCTGGGGTGTTGCAATAACTTAGTTTAATGTATTTTTAAACTAGTAAAAAGTATAGTCTTAAAATTCAAGTTTCTTTTCCTTGGAATTAGTTCAGGATTAAGTGCAGTTAATGTATTAATAAAATTACTACCCTAAGCAAATTTTAAAACTGACCCCTACCTGAACCCAGAAGTGAGACTTCCCTCGCTCCATACTGAATAGTGACGGATCATGAATAGCTTATCCGTGACCTGTTAGTATGTTGCATTAGCAATTACATCAGTGGTTTAGCTACCAGTGATGGTAGTGCTTAATGCCAGACTCTCATCACTTACTTAAGATGGCTGAGAAAAGATATGCTCCAAGCTGCTGAAATGGATTTCTCTCCAAAGGTGCTTCACACTGGAAAAAAACACATCTAAATATGAGGCTAGAAACACTCTTGAAAATGTTGCTTTTATGTGGGGAAAAATCAATATTCCTGTCTGCAAGTAAGCCTAGGTATATCCTCATTATTAAAGAACTCTTTGAATTGCTTATAAAATGGGGGTGGGATAGCATCACAGAAATGGTTAGGATCCATAGTGAAGCCAAAATGTTGCTGAGTGTGAATGGATCTTAGGTTATACAGTACTGGTAAATTCTAATTTAGACAATGGGAATCACAAAGTATTATATTAAACAATGCTGTCTGCCAGCTACTTTGACATAATAGAATAAAGCCGTGACTATGATGCTGTTGACCTGGGTTTGATGAGCAGCCCAGCCACTTATAGAACCTGGTCACTCTTCAGGGGAGGGTTGAAGATGACATGCTGCTAGAGGAAGCCATTGTTTTGACCCCAGTACAATATTTCAGCTATACAAGACACAATTGCCAATAGGAAACCTTGTCTCCTAAGAGAGGGGGGTGAGACTGTACTTATGACTATATGTAATGATCTTTAATGGCCCACCACTGAGCACCAATACTTAGACTGATGGATTTCCCAGATACATGAATAAAAAAAACAAGCGATGGTGAATTAAGCTCCTCTTAATAGGCAAAAACTGACTGAAGATAAACAAAAAAGAGGCAGCAAACACGGCCAAAAATAAGACTCACAAAATGAAGCTTTAATGAAGTAAGCGCTTTCACGTCTCCAACAACGCTTCCTCAGACTTTCAATGAAAGTGTGGTTTGAAGTTCTTTGCTGGTTCACATACGAGGTTTCTAGTGTTTTTGGTGTTCGATTTTCCTCGTGGTTGTTTTTTGTTCTTATTATGGCATTACAGAGCCTTCCTCCTGCTCTCATGATTTCCAAGTTCATTCTAGAAGAAAGATATTTTTGAATAAAGTGATAGTTCCATTTTAGCTAGAACAGATATGGTCCCCAGTAGTACAGCTGATCCTCGATTTACTCCTCCTTGAGTCCCCCAGAATACAAACAGCTACTAGTTCTCTCACCAGGCAATCAATATCTCAGTCTGCATACTCTCAATATAATTAAGCCAGAGGCATCAGTAGCACTGTCCACTGAGAAACCTTCTACCAAGAAAGTTACAGGATTAAATGAAATATTTTATACCTGGATTCTGCTAAGGATTTCGACAAATTCATCACCACAAAAGTTGCATCTTATAGTATTTACCTGAGCTTTTTGGCTAAGACTTTAACCAGTCAAACTTTAAAATGCACTTGTCTGCCATTTTTTCTTGTATATTTGTCAGAGTCTACTTTCCTAGCATCTTAAACTTTATAAAGCATTTTTGAGGTAGCTTTCTTTCTTAGGACATTTACTAGAGTTCCATTACCATTTGGGACACTTGCATATGTATTGAGAAACAAATGTTGCACTAATTCAAGACTACCTCTTCTCTGGAACTTAAACACCTGCTCCTAAAAACCCTTTTATTAGTGATAGTGTCTTCAGCCTACAATTCTTATTCCATGTCTCCTCTATATTTGACTTGCCACAAAGATTGGGTGTTTTGTGCACTAATCCTGTCTTTATTTTAAAGATATCAGATGAGTCCAATATTTACCAAGCTGCCCACATTTATATATTTCCATTTTTCTCCAGTGTGTTAAACCAAGAGTACAGCTTTTTCATACTAAGGATGTTCACAGACAATCAAGATACTACGTACAGTGAATTAAGTTCCCCCACCCAAGAGGAGATATCAGGGCACTGCAGCTATAGGTCATCAACATACTAAAATTATAAGTGCTCACCATTATGCTGGATATGAGAAAAATCACTCATGTTAGACTCCAGACAACTTCATCAGTTCAATTATTTGTGGTAAGGTCTGTAAATGGAGTGACTATCATACTATAGTGGAGGGCAAATTTCCTATACTACCATCTCTCCCTGAGAATGTTTTCAACTGCTTCTGGATAGTAGGTGTAGGCCATGCCCAAATGGCTTCAGCTTTGGCTGGCTCTGGCCTAATCTTAACCACCACCCACTCTATGACCTAGATAAGATATCTATTCTATACCCACCTGACACTTGTTGGCCTTAATATTTAGCACTGCCCTTTTCAGTGTGACCAACACTTCCCTGTCCAACTGTAAATGACAGTATCATCCAGTTAAACTAGGACATAATTTCATACTCCTGCAAGGATGCGATCTACCTGACTCTGGAATTCTTCTTTCCAAAGTGAATTTTAGTAATCTTTTATAACCCAAAGGTGGTTGCAAAGGTTGATTTCTCCCTCAATGAATGTGTCAAAAGTACCTGCTACTTATAATCCATGGTGCATAAATGAGTGGTTAAATACCTAGCTTCACCTGCCTTCTCTAAGGCTTTTTCTCTCCTGGATGTGGGGCAAGCATCTGATATTTTGTGTCTGTTTCATTTCCTCTAGTCCACACAGAAACTGGTGCTGTCATCATTCTTTGATACCAGTACCACTGGTGAGGTCCAGGAACTGTTGGATCCCTAGATTACCAGTATGCACTGCAGTTCCTCTCTCAGGGTTTGCCTAACATTTTCATGCACTCTGTAAGGGGCTTATTTGATGGGAAGATGCTGTCATTTATCCACATGGAGCTCTACCAAGTGTGCACACTCAGCCTTATCAATAAACATATCCCTACATTCCTGCAGTGTTGCTGAGATTTCCTGAACCTGGGTAGGAGATAGCTACTGGGACATGACTAACATCCACTGAGGGGTCAAACCAAGTCTCACTGAGGATATCTCCCACCAGATACATCTCTGGTTCCTCCTCTGAGCAACTGAAGATACTGAGGATCAGGACTTCTTGTTATGGTGGGTTTTTATCATGTCATTGTGGTAGAAACTGTGCTTTTTTCTCCTGCCTGGCACATCTGCCATGTAGTTAACATCACTCATTTTTTTTCACAACAATGAAAGAATTCTCCCAGGCTACCTGTAGCTTGTTGTGTCTAACAACAATAAGCACAATCACTGACTGCCCAGCAATATACTGTCCATCTGCCCTGTCATGCCAGACATTTTGCTGCTATTGTGCTTGCATCATGTGCGCCTGGGCTATCTCCATTAGGTCCCTAAACCTAGTCCTGAAGTTTAGAACATATTCCACAATAGACTCTTTGTGAGAATCACACTCACCCACCTACTCATAACAAACTATATTTTGGCCCTTCTCACTCCATGACAATATAGCAGGTAAAAAAACAAAAAAGTAGATCCCTAGAATGATCCCTGGAATATCTCCTTGTGTGGAAAAAATGAAGCAAGTGCTTGAACCACTGTCTCTTGAGATGGTTTGTAAATATCCTCAATATGGCCTTCAGTGTAAAGTTAAACCACTCCATCAAGCCACTGGTCTGTCAGAAGTAGGGAATAGTCTTAAATGTTTACCTGACAACACTTCCAAAAACAAAGTAGAAGGTGTGACATGAAATCAGTACCTTTGTGTGGCAGTATTTTACTAGGGAAATCTACTTCTGAATATATCTTGTAGAGCACTTGCCATCTTCTGTACTTAACATAATAAACCACCACCATCCTATATTTCTTTCCTGTGAAACCTGGAGATCCCAAAATAGCAAATGTACACTTGCCAAGGCTCTTGACCACTCCCATTGTGCCTTTTTCAGGCAGTGTCTCAAGGACAAAATTCCTATTGTAATAACTCCATCTAAGAACAACCTCAAGGTTTTGCTGCTAAGTGCTAGGTGTCTTAACACAAAACTGCATTCACTGGAAGCAGTCCTCACCTTGGAAGACATAGCCACTTGTGCAGGCACTGAGGCCTGGTTCAAGACTGTGGAGAGCACCCCAGCCATATCAGGCTACAGCTCCTTCCACACGTTCAGACCACAAACTGAAGACATGAAAATTAAAGGAGGTGGTGTAACAATATTCGATAAAAGATAACTACACCTCCAGATTGATTAGACAGTATGATTCCCTGGAGATATTGCCAGCTACAGGAGCTCCTCCATGAATCAGGACACCCAGTCTGCCTATTTGGATCTACTTGAGTCTATCAAGATACATCCGGACAACATGGTTTTGGGTGACTTTAACTACCCATCCACTGACTGGGTAAATTACTCATGTGGAAACTCAATTGCCCAAAAGTTCCTTGACTTTATTAACTCCAGTGCCCTGGACTATCTAGTTGACACCCCCACAATGGGTACCAACATCCTGGATCTGGTGCTTACCAATATGGGGCACCCCTATTGTGAGGTCTTCTCTGGTGAGATCTGATCACAAATCAGTCTCATTCAAAGTTGCTATCCCACCTGACCCCCCCCTGTAGCACAAACTAAACTAAAAAATTTCTCCAAAACAGATTGTAACCTCTTACAAGATGGTATAAATAGCTTCACACACCTCCTCCCTCACATGGAACTGGCAACTATGGTAATTTTACACAAATGATCTATACAAACACCTGAATAACTGCATTGCTGCAGCTATACCTAATAGGACCATCATGGACTTTATCAAAAAAAGACATTGGTAACCTCTAAACACTTGACAATACTTAATTTGGATTTGTCAAAGGGAGATCATACATGTTAAGCCTGGTGGACTTCGAGACAGTCACCAAGGCCCTTGATGAGGGGAAATCTGTGCACATAGCCTACCTATACTTAGCCAAGGCTTTTGACACTATCCCCTACTTAGGCATAATTGACAAACTCAACCAGCTAGGTATCAACCCTTATATCATTAGATGGGTTCCTAAGTGGCTCACTGACAGAACCCATATAGTCAAAATAGGGGAATCCATCTCCAACAGCAGACCTGTAACAAGTGGTGTTCCACAGGGATCAGTCCTGGGACCTCTACTGTTTGGAATCTATTTCTCTGAAGTACAAGAAAAAACTAAAGGTCTGTGGCTGACAAAGTTTGCTGATGACTGCAAACTGGGAGCAGTCATAGAATTTCCAAATAATGTCAACATCCTACAAGAGGGACTTACACAAACAAATGACTGGTGCCAAAGTCATTGCCTTAAACTCAATGCAGAAAATTGTATTACCATCCCGTTTAGTAAAAGTGATGTTCCTGTTAACTACCACATTGATAACAACACCTTAAGTAGGCACTCAGTGGTAAGAGACCTGGACATACAAGCTGACAGCAACCTTACCTTTGATCACCATGTCTCCACAGTGGTAAGAAGGGCATTCTATATTACTCATCTCATAAGTAAAGGCATTGCCTCCAGGAAAAAAATAGATGTTATAACCTCCCCGTACTCTTCCCTCATTAGGCCAATAATTGAGTACAAGGCCCCTTTTGGTATGCACCTATCCAAGCACGTGCAGCAATTGGAGAGACCACAAAGTTTCCTCAAGGAAAATTCAGTGTCTTCAGCATCTGCCCTGTGAAGGCCATCTGAAATCATTGTCACTTTTTTCTGTTTCATACAGACTGTTCAGAGGCAATCTCTGCCTTGCATACAAGGCAATCTTTGACCATGCTTTATTGGAAATGCTGCATATCCATAAGTCAAATGGTACACGGGTTATTTGCTCTAATGGCCTTAACCTGATATGTGACATTAATAGAACCTGCTGGATGGACAGATTTGTCTCCCAGAGATTTAGGAATAGACTCCCACTTCATGTCAAGCAGAGCACCTCATTGGCCCTCTTCAAATGCAGTCTGGACGATTGGATGGGTAACTTTGAGTTCACCCCAGGGGTTCCACTTATATTCCTCTTGGACAGAGGTGATAAGTGCTGATCGTGGAAATAAGGGTAAAACTTGGCTAGGCTTGTAAGGGGCCTAGGGTCATTAGCCTATTAACCTCCTATGATCCTATGAAGTTGTTCATCTTAAAATCTCAGTAAAGGTCAAATTATTTGATTCCTTATAATGCAGATGCATTTAGAAGCCACTATACCTCCAACTCTTTCTGCCCTCCTTAAAACAACTTTAACCTACATGTGTGTGGTTGACATCTACTTGATGTATTTTTTAATACTGATATATGAAATGCAAGAGTCTTACACATACCATTATCATATGATGTGCATACTGTACCTAGTTAGAGATGTTGTATATACTTTGAAAATATGTACTTAATATGCTTTGATACATGTGTATAGTGTTTGCCTGTAAATGGGGCCATGGCTGAAAAGGGACAGTTGACCAACTTATAAACTCTACTATCAAATAAACAAACACATATACAAATAATGCAATCATTGCCATTACATATTGCTTAACTATATAAAAGAACATAACACAAGAAGAAAGAAAGACTGATATTATTTATAATACAAGTCTCAATGCAGAGAATTTTCATTTACTACTAATATATAATATAATATAATATAATATAACATAATAAGAATATTGGCTTACTTATATAGTATTATAGGAACTTATAACATTTCTTAGACAGATTTATTAAAGCAAGTGACACACCTAAATATTTTAAGAAAATTTTGAACACTATAAACATAAGCTTTAAACTATACTT
This sequence comes from Protopterus annectens, assembly GCF_019279795.1. Lineage (NCBI taxonomy): Eukaryota > Metazoa > Chordata > Ceratodontiformes > Protopteridae > Protopterus > Protopterus annectens. The sequence goes on along the minus strand of NC_056728.1, from coordinate 521,479,695 downwards.
CTTTATGGGAATGAATCAAAACATTATACATATAAAGCTATGACCACACAAATAGCTTACTTAATTCAATTCAACAATAAATGATTAAATTATGTTAGAACTGTCTTCTTAGCAATAACATTATATGCAAGCATATATGTATAACAACTACTTTGACATTTGAAGTAAGACTTTCTGTAACAAACTATTACCCACATTTTTCGGGAAACCTGAAAGCTGATAGACTGAATGGCTGGCTTATTAGACTGAAGACCTAATACTGGAATACAAACAGCAGCTGAAATGACCAACAGGTTAAAAAAATTGAACAGCAAATGTCTTATTTGTAACTTGACCTGACAAAATGTCTTTATTTTCTAAGGTATATACCAGCAAAATAAATATTGCATTTTAATTATGTCTGAAACTGTATACTCTGAGAAAAGAGATATGGAATTAGAATGCTGAACAGGTTAAAGAAAAGATTCAGAGAGGCACTGTTATGAACATTTTGAGATAAAACTAGAAACTTTCTTTAAAATGAATATGTATACTCTGCAGATAGAACATACACAGAGCTCACTCCGTACTAATACTGCCTTCATTGACCACAATTTCATCTGAAGCTGAGGCACCGCATGTGATCCTGATGATGTAATTATAGTAAATGAGAAGTGAAACGACCAAGGTGAAATCAATAATGACACATAATAGACAGACTGTGTTATATTGGATAGAAGTTGCCTTTCTTTGCAGAAAGAAAACATATTGATGTTGTAATAGGTTAATGTAAATACAAGTGGTGGCATATGCCACTCAGTGGAGACGTGAAACAGTGATAACTACACTGAATAGATTAATGGTATTGTTATAGCAAGTCAAATCAAGGTTTTACAAACTGGGCTGTCCTTACAAGAAGGTTAAGTCAACATGTTGGAGAACAAGTAAAGAAATACATTCAAGATGTTTGCTTTGACTAATTATCATGGAAGTCCGTAATAAGGAAATTCCTCATAGCACAAGAAAGCTCATCAATGTGTGATAGATGGGGAGTTTTGTAGTTTGGCATAATATTGATGAATATCCCTCTTTATTGTTTTATATGTTTTGTTTTTAGCCTGTATAGAAAGTGTTGCGATATCAGTCAGTCTTATCTCCTCTGAGCGCAAGCAACTTATCTTGTCAGACCATGGCATCTAAAGACTTACCTTAGAGTAGAAGAGTTTATTTATTTAATAACCGTATGAGGAAATATATGACAAGTATAGAATGTGGAACATTGCTGTACTTAATGCAACTGCAAATGAAGTTCTTGCAGAATGCACTACAAAATTAAATATATCAATAAACTACAATAGGAAGCAACATGCACATGTTTACTCTGACATAGCACAACCATCTAAGAGCATGAAAACAGACATTTGGTTAAAAGTATGTTGCAGTTGTTTCAAATTATATATATAGCAGAAAGACATGTATAGTACCATAAAAATGGAAAGATCATAAGAAATTTGAGTGGCTCTTGAAAGGTACTCTGTGATGGAAAGCAAATATATTAAGACAGATACTTAAGGTGCCATTTCTGTTAGTCTGTTTCACTCTTTAGATTATAGATGCTTTGGTATTATTGGTTAATTTGATTCACACATATATGTATTAAAATCAGGATGATACTTATACAGAAAGCAATGTTGTGCTGCTTAATGTATGAGGAGATGTAGAAGACCAACATGATGTGCCAAAAAAACATGCATACAGTGGAATGCAATGGAAATTGCTTTCTTTTTTTTTTCTTTTTTTTTTTTTTTTGTTATAGCTGTAGTCAGAACCATAAATTCAGTTTAAACAATGGGCTCAGTGCATCAGGTAATGATGGTATATTACATTTTGATAACCGTATGAAGTGCTGAATAGTTTAAAGACTAAAACAAATTAATTAAAAAGGGCCATTCTTTCTCATGAGAGATGTTCAGTTGCTCTTTCCATGTTATAATGACTGATGTGCATTTTAAATGATGTGATGTGGATGCAAACTGCATTTCAGTAACTTAAAATAATTCATTGCTGTGCAACATTGATTGTTTTTCTGAATAAGAGACAGCTTCTAAATTGTTAGTGTGTAGTATCTGAGACATTTACAGTCGCCTTAATTTTGTAAGTGCATATAATGAAAGGCTAATAAGAAAATGATTTAAATTGTGCATGATATGAAGACTGTGTAGGAAAATGTAGTACATCTTGTAAAATACACACAGCATTCACTCTCTTTGATACCATACTATGCAAATGTCATTTAGTGTTATAACTTAAAATGTTCAGGTATGAATGATGGCTTGCTTTTCTGCACTTCACAAGATGGCATTTTTCTATGGTAGTTCTGAACCGTGTAGAACAAACATAATTCACAGTTTCCTACACCCTTCCAACCAAAGTAGCAACATATTTAGGAACATTTAGAAAAATCCAACAAATAATACCCAGTGAGCAAATTACACCCTCAGATGTTATTTCATATTTGTGATTGATATTAAATCACTTAAAAACTGTAGTCCAAAGGCTAGATTAAGAAAGACTTTAGAGTAATCTATCTATTGGAAAAAAATATTTTTATAGTAGCATTTTTCTGATTATTCACAAATAAATATTTTTAGAAATGTGCAAGACATTTGGGTGGGTGATTAAAGTATAGTATTAGTGGGAGACTGACTAGTGAAAGTCAAAGCCATTTAAATCTTATTCAGATACCTGGATGTACACTAAAAAGTGAATACTTACCTGCCAAGGAGGGCATTATTGACTTCATTTTTAACTCCAGCTTTATGTAAGTGCTTGTTACCGAGAATTTTAGAAAAGTGCAAATAAAGCAAGAATGTCTAAACAATGATCAAACACAAATAAAAATATTGTACAGCTGAGGCATATTCTAAAACAAGTACACAATGAGTATCAGAATATAAACTTATAGCAAACCCAATACACATTTTCATAAAAGATTCAAGTCAACTGCTAACAAAGTCACTTTTCCAAATCTATTGAAAATGGTTCATGATTTAAATCAAAGTATTAAAGAAAAATCACACAGAGGTCAAAATAAAAAGAATAACTGAACTTAAAATCTAGCCTATATTTGTATAATATTCACTGTTCAGTATGAAAACATCATCATAAAAGAAAGCCTGTATTATCAGCAGTTAGAAAACTTAAAATTATGGAATGATAAAGCAGCAGCAAATTATTCCACTTTTACAGCCCACCAAACACAAAGGGACCATGTGTAGTTAAGAAGCTAACTCTTCTACAGAGCAGAAGCAGCCCAGATATTCAAGATTTCAAATTAACAGGCCAAGGACTACACAAAAAAACAAATCTAACCACGCTCAACAGTTACCACAGAATGGACAAAGCCAACACAAAAAGAAAAGGCTTAGGTTGACTGAATACATAATAAAATATGATGAAATTAATCAGAAAATGCATACAAAGAAGACAAACTCCACTGTAGTGTACTGAACTGCTCCCACTAGAGGACATGAAAAATTAGTTGCTTTGTCCAATAGTGATTGAGGCACTGTTGCAGAATACTTGAAGTGTCAAGTACAGAAATGTAAAAAATTTAAAGATAGTCTGCAAATATAGCCAAACACTCTGTGGCAAAGAATCTCAGCTAACTGCTCCAAGCCACCTAGGCAAACCAGAGTATCAAATGTAGTCATAAGCATAATAAATGAACAGCTTTTACTTTTTCTGGTACACAGGCAAAGCTATTCTGATACTCTAATGAATGGTCTCAATGCTCTATTGAATTCAGACTAATGCAGCTAATGTATACATAGCATGTGATCATAAAATGTAATACAAAATGTAACTGATGTTGCCCTAGGCAGCTGATAACTCAGCATTACTGGGAAATATTAGACCACCAAGAGGCATTCTGAGGCCTGAAGCTGTAGTTAGAGCCTTTTTTCCCCTGGAAAGGTCGTTGTTCTCCAATAATGCCCATCATAGAGGACAGTATTACCCTTACAAAATGGACTACCCATATCATAACTTTGTTTTTGTTATATGTTTATTTAAACATTTGTGCTGTTTTAATGTTAAATAGTTCTTCCACTGATCAGGTAATTTAACTTGGAATCCTAGAATAACAACCTTTCAGAGGACTACTTTAGTCAGATGCATAGCTCTCAAATGTACAGATTTTTACAGAATGTCCAGATTTTTTGCCTCATATTTTTGGTCTGTTCCTCATAAAATGTGTGGTTTTCAGGCAAATCATTGAAGGCTTAAGTCACTAAATAATATTAAATAATATGACAAGCATCTGAGTTTCAGACTTTATATCCTTCAGAAAATACACAGTAATGCAAAATCTGTTATTCTCGTAACTTTCTAACTTTATAGGAGAAATATTTAAATTCTGTCCCTATTTTTGGGACTTTATCCCTTTATTTTTGGCTTTGTCCACATTTCATGCACTGAGGGGTTGAGAGGTATGGTCAGATGTTCAGGTGAGTGCTCTGCCCCTTTAAAAGAATGTTATTAATTCTGAGTTATATGTAGCACATTCGCAAATTATTGAATATAAATAAAACATCAAATATTCTTAATTTCAGCACACTTTTTTTACCACAACAATATATATATATATATATATATATATATATAGATATATGGATCACCTTTATATCCTCGAAATCGCGTTTCGCCGACACACTAATCACCGACACCAAAAGACCGACAACAAAAAATACCGACAACGCAAAACACCGACAAACATTACACCAACACACTACACGTAAACAACACAGTACACTACATAACATATCCACTATCCCTAACCCAAACCCTAACCCTAAGGTCCGACACTACCGCACACTTACCCTACCTGCACCCTAACCCTAACTCACTTACCCACCCCTAACCCCAAGATCCGACACTACCGCACACTCACCCTACCTGCACCCTAACCCTAACTCACTTACCCACCCCTAACCCCAAGGTCCGACACTACCGCACACTCACCCTACCTGCACCCTAACCCTAACTCACTTAACCCACCCCTAAATCCACAGTCCCTCACTATCGCACACACACCCTACCTGCACCCTAACCCTAACTCACTTAACCCACCCCTAAACCCACAGTCCCTCACTATTGCACACTTACCTGTCCGCTCCCTAACACTAAATCCCTCACTTGATCGCACACTTACCGAGTCCATCGGGTTCTCACCTTGTCGGTCATCTGCGTTGTCGGTGTTTTCGTCCAGTCGGATTCCGTGTCGGCGAAACGCGTTGTCGGGCATCTGAAGGTGACCCATATATATATATATATATATATATATATATATATATATATATTCTTCTTTTCCTGGTTAGGGGTCACCACAGCGGATCACCTGTCTGCTCATGATTGGCAGTGGAGTTATATGGTGTCGAGTTGCCAGGCACCCAACCTTCCACTGAAGGTGCACACATGCATGTGCTCACACCTAGGGCCAATTTAGTGTGCCCAAACCACCTACAGCATGTCTTTGTGATGTGGTAGGAAACCAGAGCACCCAGAAGAAACCCACACAACCACAGGGAGGACATGCAGACTCCACATAGAAGGCACCCCAGCTGAGAATTGAGCCAGAGAACCTCTTGCTGTGAGGCAGTGGATATATATATATATATATATATATATATATATATATATATATATATATATATATATATATATATATATATATATATTTGCTATACAAGTATTCAACATGAAAAACTAAGTTGTATCACAAAAGAAAAGGAAAAAAAAACTTGGAGATAATATCATTATGATTTTGTTATATGAGAACAAAAACACCAGAAAGCTTCAGTTTAACAATGTCTAGTGCCCTTTCTTTGCAATTCTAATTCAGCCAGTTTGCACTAAAACACATTCTTCAACATTTGAAGTAGTGTATTCAAACAAACACACACTAGAACATGATAAGACCACATGAAAGTGTTAGTACTTACTTGAATACTCATAATATACATTTCTTGCTGTAGTATGTTAAAGTAGATGTGCAAAGTACAGGCATTAGGCACTCTTAAACCACACATTTATGTGTTCTGTATTTACCTGTTTTAATATAAATGCCAGAAATAAATGTATGTTAGGTATGATGGGAGTTTTGATTGGTTTTCTTTTATGTAGTGTACTTTATGTAGAAACTGCTAATAATGACCATAGTATGCATGTCTATAAAGTTCATAGGTGTATACTAGGCTAATGACAAATGGGGCCTTTATAAGACTAGCCATGCATCACAAATTAATCCCACATGAATTTGTCCCTTAGTGATTGTTTAGAGGGGTGTATGCCAGCTAGGGCATGAATTATAGGTTTCCTTTGTCCATTAGAGATGTGGGTGCCAGACCAGGGGTGAATTTCTGATTTCCAGTTCAATGGTCAAGGTTATAGTTGAATAGGGTTAGGCAAGGGTTCTGCTTCACTTGGCTGAACAGCCTGTTCCAGAGAAAGGGAATTACCTGAAGTATGTAATTGCCCCTCCAACATGTTCTGTTTATGTTGCAGGCAAGATTCATGTCTCTATATTAAGTAGTTCTAATGCAATTGATTTTGCAGATATGCAGCTGTCCACTGGTGCAGGATCTGATGATGTATTGTATGCCAGGAACAGACTGCCTGTCAGCATTCTATATGAAGTTTAGAGTTTAGAGACAGGCATCTGCAGAGGACATGTTGTTAACACCCTGTATTCTTTTTGTAAGGAACTTCTGTGGCATTCTAGTTGCAGCGGATGACTGGTCAAGTACATACTGAAGGGGGTGTTGTACTCAATTATGGGCATAATAATGGCTGGATAGAAAGGAGCATTGGCCTATCTAGATCTACACATCAAGCCATTGTACTCATGTTGTCCAAAGACCATGTTACTGTCCTTATATGTCCCCAAGTCCCTGATGACATGGTCTACTCTTAGGAGTGTATTATCAATGAGATAATTTTCTGGAGGAGCTGACTTGCCAAAAGAGTACTAGCATGCATTTTTTGCATTGAAATTTAGGCTGTGGTTCTGGCAAAAATAATTTGTTTATGATAGCTCTTACTATAGAATGTTAGTGTCTTGGGGGGATTCTGTGACTGCCTGTAGTTTACAATCATCTCTAAACTTGGTCACCCAGTGACCCTTGATGTTGGCTTTGACTTCTAAGAAATAAATGTTGGATAGGAGCAGACTCATCACTGAGCCCTGAGGGACTCTGCTAGCTGATCTTTTAGTGGAAGTGGCCTCCTCAACCTTAACTTCATGGGTCCCATCTGAGTGCCAGCTGACTGCCAGCATGAAACATAAAGCTTTATGCCTAACTCCTAGAGTTTGTTTATGATTCCCAAGTAGGGTACTGTATCAAATGCCTTAGCTAGGTCAAGGTAGCCAGTAGGCACCATTTGGCCCTCATCCATTGCCTTGGTGAGCTTTTCAAAGAAATCCACCAGTCTTAGTAGGCATAATCAGCCCATGATGAAGCCAAACTGGCTATGGTTCAATGTATAAAAGTTTCCCATGTTGTTATTAATCATTTCCATGAAAATTCTTTCCATGGTATTGCATAAGAGACTGGTCAGATATATGATCTGTAGTTCCCAGTGTCCCTTGATGGACCACCTCTGTGCAGAAAGATGACTGTTGCAGTCCTCCATTCATGTGGCACAAAGCCTGTCCACAGGCTATAGTTAAATACTGACTCCAGTGGCCCTGATAGGTTATATTTCAGGCTTTTTAGTAGGCATCATGGAATATTATTAGGGCCCATGAATGCTGTGTCCTTGGCCTTGGAGACTGTATCTAAGGCCTGCTCCCCTAGTGATAGTTGGCAGGGTTATGTTTGATGGTATTTCCTGGGGGCAGCTGGGGGAATGGAGGGAAGGGAGGTAAAATTGGAACTGAATATGCTGGCCAGTAGATTTGCTTCTTCGCCCAGCTATGTGAACATGACTCCATTTGCAACCAGTTCTGCACATTGATGTGTACTGCTTTTGAGGTTTCAGACATAGCTAAAAAAACTTTATGGTTGTCCTTAGTCTGGGAAGCCATATTTTCCTCGAAACTGGCTTTAGTAAATGTAATTAGCATTTTTAGTTGTTTATTTAGTTTGATGATATAGTTTTTATTTTTCTGAGTGTTGCACTTCCTAAATTTAGCTATGCCTTTTTTTCTTTTGTTGTACACTCTGTTTATGTTTGGATTCCACAGAGTGGTTTGTTCTTTGAGTTTGTTTTGGGCTTACTTCTGATAGGCATAGCAGCCTCTCTGCAATTATTAAGATGGTTGTACAGAGTTTCAGTAAACAATTCCCCAAAGGCTGCTGCGTTATCTGGGTTTGGAGGGGCTTGGAATTTTGACAGATTATTGCTTAATAATAGGTGATTTGCCTTGGAATAGGTTTATGGGGCTATTGAATTATTTTTTTTATTTTGAAGGAGACAACCTTAAGATCTGACCTTACCAGAGAGGACACTGCACTGGCTGGGGGTTCAGTGTTCATCCATACTTGAAGTATGCCTGCCCCTGATAACCTACCTTCCCAATTCCTAAGAATTCATGCTAACTCTGTGGCCCTTCCTGTCTCCATTCTAATAAACTGCTCAATCCAAGAATCTATTTTCCCTCTATTTGAAACAAATACTATACTATCCCACTATATAAGGGTGGAAACTTCACAGAACCATCTAACTTCTGTCCCATTGCTATTCTTTCTCCCCTCTCCAAAATTACTAGAAAAGTGTATTCATTCTCAACTGCTTTCCCACCTTACTCAAAACAATCTTTTAACCAACACCAAGCATGGGTTTAGGCCCAAACACAGTACTAACACAGCACTTTTATCCTTCTCTCATACAGTAGCTGAGGCCAGAGACAATAATAAACTTGTGTCTTGCCTTTTCTTAGATCTGTCAAAGGATTTTGACACTGCTTCTCACAAGCTTCTACTTCAAAAAACTTTCTCAGCTGAACATTTCTATCCCCACTTTAAATTGGTTCTCTAGTTACTTGTCCAGTCGCTTACAAGCAGTTAAATGGCAAAATTCCTTCTCACCCTTTCTGCCAGTTCAGACCGGTGTTCCTCAAGGTTCAATTCTTGGCCCCCTCCTTTTCAACCTCTTCAACAATGGCCTACACACTGCCAGCAATCTCTCCCATACCATACAGTATGCAGATGATTCAACTCTAATTTCCATTTCTGACTCTATCAATAACCTCCACCATATCACCCAGTCTTCATTTCACTCTGTTGAGAAGTGGTTCTCCAGCAATCAACTTATCCTGAACCCCTCTAAAACTAAGCTCTTACTATTCCTACCTAAAGATCTAGCCCATCACAAATCCACCTTTCTCGTGTCCTCACTAAATGACACCATCATATCACCAGATTTACACACTAAACTCCTACGTGTCATCATTGACAACCAGCTCACACTAGACCTCCACATACTTCATTCTGTAAAGAAAACACACCAAAAACTGGGCATGTTATATAGAAACAGCAAATTCCTGACCTCCAACTCTAAACTACTGCTAGCCCAATCCTATCTCCTCCCCACCCTCCTCTATGGCTCCCCTCTATATTTCATTTTTACAATATAACCTGCTGGCAAAACTTGACCAAACTTATACCAAAATTGCTAGATTTGTCACCAGTAGCACCTATAAATCTCATCACTGTTCTGCTCTCAAAAACAACATTGGCTCGAATTCCCACACCTTCTGACCAAATGTCAGTTGATCCAAACTTTCCTAATTCTTAATTTTAACTCTGACTGTCCATCTCTGTCCAACCTGATCTCCTGGTACACCCCTCCCCAATCCCTGTGCAGCTCTGATAAACTCTTTCTACAAGCCTATAAACCCAATATTAACATAGGTAAAATACTTTATAAACACTCCATCTCCCTTGTTTGGAATAATCTTCCACTACATATTAGAAGTCATACCTCTCTTCCTAACTTCAAACATGACCTTATTTTGTACCTCCATAACAACCCTATAAGTACCTGTAACCATCCTACTTAACTCCTCCCTTTTCATAGTCCCATTTCTACACTAGACTTATCATTAAGACATTTTTCCTCTTTCTTATCTTACTTTATCCTACTGCTCTTCTTTCTATACTCTCTCTCTTTATATAATTTACTTTATCCTACTGCTCTTTTTTTTCTCCTCCCTCTAGATCACTTCATTCCTCCTCTACTCCTATCTTCTTTTGCACTTTCCTTCTTCTGACCTTGTCTATAGCTATGTACTATTCCTTGGATTACATTTATTTTCTTATCCATTGTATCCATAAGTTTGTTTTGCTCTTTATATTGTTAACTTGTCTCTATTTGTATGTATTTGTATGTTTTGTTCAGGGCTTTTCCCCTTGGGTCTCCACTCAAAATGGGTAATTTCTTACCCAGTTGGACTAACCCGGTTAACAAATGTGAAATAAATAAATAAAATAAGTATTAGGAAGTATTAGATCCAATATATCTGCAACCTTGGCAGACATATGGACTATCTGGTTGAGGGAGTTTGTGTTTATAAAGTCCAGAAATCTTGGGGCCCTGCAAGCTTAGTTCATGTAAAGTCATAAAAGGGCATAAGTAGCATGTCCTGTGTAGATAGCCTCAAAGCCATATCCGTGTATTCTGTCTCCTGCAGTCAGCTGAGGATAGATCTATGCTTGGATTATAAAGTGGCTGTGATGCCCACCTCCTGCATATCCACAAAAACAAACAATATCAGCATTACTCATTCTAAAGAAGTAAACCTTGCCTGTAATATAAATAGGACTGCTGGTGAGACAGACATGTATCCCATGGACTACCACTTCTCTGGAACAGGCTCCTCATCCATGTGAGCCAGAGTTCCTCCCTAACGAAATTCAAGTGTAACTTGGACAATTGGATATTCATCCATGGTTTGGCACTAGTGTCTGTAATGGACACAGGCAACCTCTAAATGCTTCATCTCCCATTTCCCTTCTTGTAAATGTTTTATCTCCAAAGTACCTGCTCACACTTATCAAGGATAGCAGAACTTGTCAGAAATTTGGGATGCATGGCTAGGCATAGAAAGGCCCTATTGATTGTTAGTCTAGTACATACTTTTTAACCTATGAACCTATGTAGGATTCCAGGTTTATAGAGGGATAATTAAAGTCACCCATGAATATGGTGTATGGTGTTGGGTTGAATGGTGAGGGTCTCTAGTAGGTCTAAGTATGAGCTATGCATTTTGTGGGTCATAAAGAGTGACCTATATCTTGTTATGATATGATGTGAGATTTTGTCTATGGTAATTTGGACATGGAGAAACTCCAGCATGTTGTCTTGTTTGACCAACCTCAATGAAAGTTTGTTATTGATGTAGATCAAAACACCACCACCTTTAGTCCCTGCCTGTACAGTAGCTAGTCTAAATGTGTGAAAGGCACTAAAACTTTACACTGGCAGGTTACTCTCCATGGCTTTAAACCATGTCTCAGTAAAGGCACAGATATCTGCATTTTCCAAGATGAGGAGAGCTTGGAGTGAGCAGAACTCTTTGTTTAAACTCCCAGCATTGAGCAGTAACAACTTTAGATTCCTTTTGGCTGATTTTGTATGTAGGAAGGTTTGTCAGTTTGGCATTGCCTAATAAATGCACTATAGGGGAGGACATTGTTTTAGCCAACATTCGAAAGCCTGGTGGGGACAGGTGCTGACAATCCTTGACAAAGCAATGTGGACTGTTCACCTTACCCTCCTATGCTGACAAATATCATATCTCCTTAGAATGATACCAGAAGCTAAGCCAATTATTAAAGACAATTATCTTTTGTTCATAATGTGGTGACATTGTCCATGGCATTTCCTGGCTGTGTGCTGTACTTAATATGTGACTGGGCAACATAATGTAACACCACACACAGGGTGACAGTCTGCATACCTCTCCTGTACATGTTTTTGAAGAATGTCCAGTATTTCACCCCATATATCTGGTCTGTTCCTCATACATGTGTGGTGTTCCGGTAAAATATTGTATAATGCAGTCAGTGAATTGTAGTAAGGACTGACACATTTAAGTGACAGACTTTACATCCTGCAGATATTCTGTTCTGATGCAACTCACTTAATCAGAGCAGGTGTAATGTCTGTCTGTAGTTTTGGCCCTTTTCCCCATTTTCTCTGACTTTGTCCTGCTTTTCTGCAGTAACAGATTGAGGGGTATGGCAGTCTGTGGGAATGCCATTGTACGACTACCTCACATGCAAAAGATGTGGATGCTGCCAGATTCAAACCATCAACACCATCACACATGCTAACACCCCTAGCTCACTGAGCCACATCAGCTGCCAGACAGAGATGTGTCATTCCTCACATACTCAACAACATACAGACATACATCGTCACCCCTCCTTTACGTGAGACATACAATGTGTGCGTAGAGTCTATGTCACAGCCCTGGAATTGGCTGGTCTGCTGATATAGCATTGCTGACTTACTGTTACAGCAGTTGTATGAGAACACTGATGTGCTGGGGGTGGGGGATGACCAGCCCATGATCTGCTGGCATAGACAGTTGTGTGACTGTCCTGTGACTCCACTGTTTACAATCTCCCTTGAATAATGTAGTGGATTTTCCAGCCATGTGGCCCAGTGAATATTATGAAGCACATAATATTGAACAGGGTACCTGTTGTCCCATGTGGCTGTTGGATCTCTCCAAGTAGCCCAGTAGCCCACTATATTCCCTTGCATTCATCTGGAAAGTCCATACATATGCTATCATTTTCTAGTGCCCCTTAAAAGTTGTGAATAAGTGAGTGACTTACCTTGAGAATGCAGAAGTTGACAGACCTGTAGTTCGGGTCTGACTCTGTCTGATGCATGTAGTACACAGTTGATACATGGTTAGGTACAGGTTGTGTGAGCTGGCTGGCATCCTTTTTACTATATGTACGTGAACTGGAGTAAGGTGCCAGTCCCTTGGACCCTTGGTTGTCAGTAAATGTGCTATGCACTGTCTCTTGACCAAGGTCAGGGCATACTGGGCATGCAGATGTCTGCCTACAGGGACATCCTCAGGGGGTTCTTCCTCCTCCAAGTCCTCCTGTGGGAGTGGCTATGGGAACCTAGGCACTGGAGGGGGGGCTGAGTATCCCTTCCCTTTGCTGATCCTGCTGCAGCTGTTTCTGCAGGATCATATTGTGTAGCATGGCACATACTATGAACATCTGTGCACATGTGGCTGGAGAGTACTGCAGGGCTCCACCAGAAATAATTCAGCACTGGAAATGTGACTTCCACAGCTCAAACACGCACTCTATGATGTTCTTAGTTTGTGTGTGTGCCTCATTATGGCATTCTTCCATGGGCGTGTGTGTATTTCTGATGGGTGTCATCATCCACAGTTCCAGTGCGTAGCCAGCATCCCCCAGTAAATGGTTGTGCAGAATGTCCACCATAGCAAACATCTGGTACAGCTGTGATGCATGCCAGATATGGGAGTCATGATAACTGCCAGGGCTGCCAGCACACACATTTATGATAATCCCCTGGGTATTGTACACAACCTGGCAGTTGATGAAGTGACGGTTGACATAGATTCTACCCCCCCTTATGTGCAGATGAGTGCAATATATGGCACCCAGTACCTCAGGCTAGTGTGCTACATGGTAGAAGTGTTGCATATTGCTGGCCCTCACCTAAGGGGTGAGGGAAAATAAATGTGCTCACTGGCATGCGGTAGCATGGCATCCAGGACCTGGTGGAGTACCCTGGATACTGAAGCCTGCGAGACCCCCATCATATTCCCAGTTGTTTTTTGGAAGGTGCCTGTCACTATTATTCTAAGGGCTACACATAGCTTTGTTTCCACTGGGATGGGTTCCAGTCTGTTGGCTCTGGGTCTGAGTTGAGGGCAGCAGAGCTCAGTGAGTTCTTGTAGTATGTCCCTGTCCACTCTGTAGTGCTCTACAATATCCAGCTCTTGTAGCTCCTGGAAGGTTACCCAGAGCCTGAACACTCTTCTCCTTCTTAGTCTAGGCCTATTGTCAGCACCAGCAGCAGCAACAATTACCTCATGTAGCACATTCAGATGTAGCAGACCTGCAGCAGCCCCTAGCATTCCTTCAGTTAAAATTCCCAAGTCTGTACTCCACTGGTGCAGAGTATGGGGAAGAAATCAGATTGTAGGGTGTATGCATCCCATCAGTAATTAATATATCATTGGCCTTTAGATACGTGCAGCACTGTGGCTCTCCACTCAAACTTGCGCCCCACACATAAGCAATACTTAGCAAAGTGACGTGAACTTCCCGTGTTTGCACGCTCATGCACACTGCTCAGCACTGCTTACTGGATCACAAACCTGCTTACTTTTATGTGAGCAGCATGCCACAATCCCTCTATGATAAAAAAAAATTCCCCCCTTATTTATTTATTTTTTTTAAGAATATTTATTTTATAGGCACTGCTAACCACATACTTCATGAAGAACAGTAGCAGCAGGCAATTGCGTCAAATTTATACAAGTACTGAAAATAGAGTAATCCGATTAAGTAGTCTACTGGCCAATGAAACAACTGCACACTAAGCCATCCTATATGTTTCCCAACTTGAATAGACTAGCTACCACCTACTGCCACTGGATGAATAATCCCAGTCTTCGTAATGTAGAAACACATGAAAGTTTGTTCAAAGTGCAGTGCTAACAAAAGTAATTTGACAGCTAATTAATTGATGTGGTTACCTATTATATTCTCGAACGCCGACAATGTTGAATCTGACATTGTCGACATGAGAATAGCGACAGTGCAGAATGTCGAATGGGTAAACAGAAATCTCCGTAAGGGGAGATTTCCATTTACTTCGATGTAGTGCGGTCTCAGTGTTGGTATATTTAAGTAGTGGGGGTGTGGGGGGCACAGCCCCACATGGGGGTGCAGGGGGGCTTGCCTCCCTGCCTACAACCTTTAGATTTTCTTTTTTTTTTTTATTTATTTTTTCCGAACATTCAAAATTTTAATGGTTCGATCATTAAAGGTCGACCTTTAGTGATTTGAACCATTAAACTTTCGATGTTCTAATATAGACCCAATTTATGCTAAAGTGTTTTACAGAATGTCATTACATATTAGTAGTATTTTATGTATGGGTGTTGAGACAAGCAGGGGCTGTGAGCTTTTATTTCTATACCACAACCATAAATTATTGAATGTGCAATAGAAACAACAGCATGAGGTTTGACCCCTACCACTGGTACAAAGGACAGTGGTCTTAAGATCATGTGATAAATTTGCATTGCTGCCTTGAGTGAGAACCAAGTCTTGCCACACCAAGATAACTTACACACTGCCCAGCGACACAGCAGTGCCCCTCTTACATATAAATGCACACCTAAAATGCTATTATCTTTGATGTATGGATGTTAAGTTTGTACAGACAGCATAGCTTTCAAAAAAACACCTGCAGTGTAAATAGGGAGAGGTACTTGTCTTTATATGAACAACATGCATTTTAATTAAGAAGTATAGACTTATTTGAATTATTTAGACCAGCTGAGTACAGCCTTCATTTATGATTATGATTTTGCCATGTTATGATCTTTGCAACTGCAATTTTTAGTGACTATGCCATATATTTTTTGGTGCTTTAAAACCAGTAAGGTAGAAATGCTTTGTGGTTATAGTAACACTACAACATAAAAAAGTTATACTGCAGTTACAGTTCAGGTTAAGGCCATATCTCCCAACTGCCCAGATTTTTTTGAAAATATTTTTTATTAATTTTCATACAATACATAAAATGTCACATCATGTAAACAAACATAAAAACAACTATGTACAATGCCCATAACATGTATATACTTTCACTAGTTTGATTATATTTTATCTAACAATTTTTTAAGTTTCATCCAAGATAATTGTTTATGTGTTACTTTGGTTGTTCTTGAAGCTAGTTAACAGTTCTCTACTACAAACAGTTTTGGCCAGTATGATAAAACCAGAAAAGATGACGATGTTTTTGCTCTTCCAATTTAGTGTAATGATTTTTCTTGCAATTGCAAGCAGAGACCAGAGAAGATGCACTTGTGTCTTAGGGATATGAACTGGTATTGGTGCATTAAATAGTAGCAACAAATCTGACATTTCGCATTTGTCTGTCCACAATGCCATTGTGAAATCTTTAAACTCCTGCCAAAAGGGTATGACAGTTCTACATTTAAGGAACATATATGTCCAGTCTGCACATAATATTTCATCACATCTCCAACATTTATGGCTTTTGTTTCTTGATATTAATGCTAATTTATCTGGGGCAAGGAAACTCCTATGAATAAATTTCCATGTGAAGATTTTCCACGCAGGAGATGATGTTGTGTTATTAACTGATTTAAGCATTAAAGATCTATCATTATCAGAAAAACTAGATTTGTTTATTTTTTCTACATAGTTCCATAAAGCGTGTTCTGATATTTGTATATCTGATCTTCGTGTTTTATATATCTTTGATAGTGACAAACCCTCATTACTACTTATAGTATTTATTTAACAAAAAAGAGAAATTATCTTTGGTTGTAAAGCGATATTATTTACTTGATTTATCTTGAATTCATTTGTTAGGTACTCCCTAAAGGTTTGTATATTTAACCAATTATTTTGGTTTTTGGCTATGAACTGCACAGATGTTTGCAGAATGTCCAGATTTTTAGCTCATATTTTTGGTCTGTTCCTCATAATTTTTTTTTGGGGGGGGGGGGCAAATCAATGGGATGATTTGATGATTGAAGTCACCAAATAATGACATACATCTGAGTTTCAGACTTCAAATCCTTCAGAAAATGCATATTAAAACAAACACTTTTACTCTAGCAGCTTTCTAAGTTTGTAAGAGCAATATTTAAAATATGTCCCTATTTTTGGCCCTTTGTCCCTCCATTTTTTCAGGCTTTGTCCAGATTTCTTACACCAAGAGGTTGAGAGGTATGTTTAAGGCTATGATAATACTGATAAGGTGGAGAAAAAACTATGAATGAAAGAGCATTACCAATATGTGACAAATACCAGCATACGAATGACCTGAATGTCTCAGAATTTTTTTTTAAAACCATAACATTTGTATTTCAGGCTAGCTTGATTCATGTTTTATGACAGTTGTTATTTCAATGGTTATGTATTATTATAAAGTAATTGTATAACATCATTGAAAGCACTTTTTGACTAATAATAGGCATTATTCTATGAGTAGCCACTGTGCTTTTCAGTTCTGTAGAGATAAGTGTACAACTGTCTTATTTCTTGCTACTTGTTTTACCATGGATGAGTGGTTATTGCACACATGCTCTCTGACCGTTGCAGTATGATGCAATAAATGTAATCCTTTATGTGCTCCTTTTTCTTATTTTTGATTCTTTATACAAAATAAGATGACTTACAAGTAAAATGTTTTTTTTTTTTTTTTGCACAACTGTATACTTAACGTTATGTTTGAATGCCTGTAAACCCTCTTACAGTCCTAACCTGTTTTATACTATATCCATTCAGATGAAATATGATTGTGGTTTCCATGCCATAATGTATACTGTTATGAGACAAAGTCCTAGAATGTAACTGGAAGTTAAAAGCGCATCTGTTCTGGTATCCTCATTTTCTTCTGAACTTGCAGTACATTTCTTTTGTCACATATATTTCAGTAGAACTGATTGTACAAACATAAAACATTCCAACACAGGTATCAGCGTCAGCATATACAACTGTATATGAATGTCTACATGGTATTAGTGAGGAGATGCCAATTTCAGGAAAATCAAAACCATTTTGCATGTGTGTATAAAGCTTCACATAAAGAGAAAGTTTCCACACTGGCCCCTTGACACTTTTTGTGCTGTTCCTCCATACATTTTACTTTCCTCGTTAAGTGACAAGTTCCGTGAAAGGGGAGATGGCCATGAATAATACTATATAGCTCAGCTGCCTATGGAATCTTACAGGTGATAGGATGGTCATGTGTGTAAGTTGCTCCTGCATCAGAAAAGAGTAATTACCGATATCGGTTTCCCTTTCCGTTTTCTAGACTTAGTAGGTAACAGTAGAAGTGAATGGTGCAGTGACTACCCAAACTACTGGAAGGAAAGTGAGAAATGTCTACGTGTGAGCCGCTCTGTCAGTGCTATGGTCTCTTCTTCCATTGCTTGCTTTCTCTGAACCAACCATTGCTTGGTTTGGAACCCAGCTTGGTTCATTATTTTCTTTTGCAAACCTTTAAGTAATGTAATCAGTGCCGTAAGTAAAACTCCTGTCTTGAGTGAAATGGTTTTGTTTTGCATGAATTTCATTGGTGATGTTTACTTTACCGGTTATTTAGTTCAACTTCAGGGCTGAACCTATTATTTTACTTACCGAAGTGAATTTGATTCCAGCACCACTTACTCTGTTAATATGAAAAATAATATTCGCTTGCCAATATGATATTCAAAATTGAACTACTAGGCATCATCCATTATTAATTAAAAAAAAAAACAAGGCAAAGGCTCGAAATCTATAATCCACTACCGTGTGTTCCTGATGGTTTACTATCAGAATCTTGAAGACCATAATCCCGAAACTCATAATTCTGCAACCATAATGTCGAGAGATAAAAAAAAATGCTGAAGACCACAATATCTAAAAATCTCCAATACCAAATCCCCTTACCAGAGTGAACGCAGGAATGAGTGCTAACATGGGTGCTGCAGAGGGACAAATGCAGAAGTTCAATATTGTGGTCTTCATCATTTTGCACTTTCAATGCTATGGTCTCAGTATTATGAGTTTCAATATTGTTGGCTTTAAGATTCTGATAGTAAGCCATTCCTGCCTGCCTGTCTTCACCACTTATAGCAGTCGCCCATAGAATGATTATTTCAACCAGACACACGTTAGCAAAAATATGGATACCGGCGTGTAACTTGCAAGACATTTCCCTGCAAGCTACATCGCCGGAACTAAACAGCTGCAGCAGCACTTTGCTGTAGTGCAATTTGGCTGAAAAGCATAGCTGCTGCAGCTGTAATCTATGAACGGGCAGATGCAGCCATAAGGGATGTGTAACGCATGCCTTCGTCTCATTCAAGGAATGCATTTATTTAATTATTTATTTATTTTGTTGTCAGTTGTCAGACTCACAACAAAATAAATAAATAATTAAATACATGCATTCCTTGAATGAGACGAAGGCATGCATTATACATCCCGTATGGCTGTATCTGCCCGTTCATAGATTACAGCTGCAGCGGCTATGCTTTTCAGCCAAATTGCACTACGGCAAAGTGCTGCTGCAGCCGTTTGGTTCCGGCGATGTAGCTTGCAGGGAAATGTCTTGCAAGCTACATGCCAGAATCCCTGAAAATGTTCACTTCCAGATTTCTCAGGAAATGGAAGCAATTATCAAAGGACATATTTCATGCTAAATTCCCTTATGTTAAAATTCCATCATTGATTAGCATTTTAACTCCAGTCTTAATTTTCCATCATTTGTTTTGTTTGTTGCAGCATGTTCCCTATGAAATAAAGATTAGATTATTTGCCTAAGCAAAAGCTATTGTCAACATGACTGGACTGATGTCAGCAGAGGGGGTACTAGTTGCCTTTTTCTTCTGACATCAGGTGTGAGCAGATCCCTCAAGTGATGGGCTTCCTCCCTGTCTTGGTCTTTGTCCAGTTTTCATGCTGACAATTTGACCCTCAAAGATTTTTTGTCCAGTTTTGTCAGTGGTGGTCAACTGATTGCAAGTAACCATTTGGACAAGTCAGTTAGTTTATTTGAAAAAAAAAAGTAAAAATGTTCAGTCTTCAAGTAAAAGACTAATTATCAGTCACCTGCCTCCAGTTATGAGATAGATGCTGTAGATCAGAGTGTAACATATGTGTGTGTGTTATGTCTTCAAGAAACATGCGATGCTGTGTGTGCACATATAAATTCCAGGCATGTCCAATCCCTAGTGCCATTTTGTAGAAGCAGCCAGTGAGTGAGCATGTATGATCGCATTAGTTAGTTTTTATATGTTACTTAAGTCATAGTCAATACGACTTTACAGTTATGTGTTTGTATAGAATAAAGCTGCTTAAACAGAGCCTATGAAGACTCATTTACTCCTGCACCAACACGAAAGCAACATGGTGCCAGAACTGGGATGGAAGACAGAAGAACATCTGAAGCCATGAGATGTAGAGACACCAGCAAAGGTAGAATTGAGTGAAAACAGTACAAATACAATCAGAATGAATTAAAGGTAATGAAAGAAAATAAGAAATTATTTACTCGATGCAGAAAAGAGGCAGAAAGGGCATTACAAGGGCACAAACCACATTATCAGGCAAATGGAAAGCACAAAAAAGTTTGCTAGCTAAAGAGAATGTTTGAGGTAAAGATGTATGACAAAACGATTGGCTTTAAAATACAAAAAGAGCATGTTTAAGGCTGAACAAAGGTGTTCAAGGCAGAATTGGGCATGTGTAGAGTAAAACAAGCACAACAGAAACATGCTGGGCATAAAAAAGGGCTTAAACAAGCAAAAGAATATAAAAAGAAAAGAGAAAAGGGCACAGTAAGCAAAAATAAAGCAAGGCAACTGCTTGTGTTTAGGCAAAGTGCTGTGTTTGGGCATAACTATGACTTTGTATTGCAACAAGGGTGTACTTAAGGTTGTTCAAAGTATCTCAGAGTGTGTAAAAGGGCTTACAGTATGTGCTTATTACTATGCATGCATTTCAAAGAGTTCACTGTGTGCGTGGAGCAACTATTTCATGAAAATCCAGTGAAAACATAGTTATTTGAGGAAAAGTTTTGTGCTGGGTATATCTGCTCACAGAGTACCACCATTACAGACAGCACTGTAAAGTGTTTAGCAAGGTACCACCATTTTTGAGACATTTCGATGTACTGCATAGTCATTTAAAAAGTGCAAATACTTCAGAAGACACTGATTTGGGCAGTACAAGTCCAATTTACTTATATTGTACAATTGCTTGATATATTTCCTGCATTGATAAAAAGTATTTGTTACAAAAAATTACAAGAGTGTTACAGTGCTTGTGAATTACACAGTTGCACAGTAAAGTTCTTGAATGTTTCTTAAAGAGATGGCTATAACAAGTAGTGGCATATGACTATAGCATGCCTGCCTTCATTGATAAAGCCCCAAGCAATTATTTTGGCATTTTTACGTTTACCATTTCCGAGAATAAATGATGTTAGCATTTCTGCCTTTACTGATTCTGAAGCTTTGAAAATGTATAATCTTTGCATTTCTGCTTTTTCCGATTTTGCAATCAAGTGACTTTTGCATTTCTGCCTTTACCGATTTCGCAAACAAGTGACTTTTGCATTTCTGTCTTCACCAGTTTCAATGTGCATGACTTTAGCATCTTAGTCGTTATCGATTTTGAATGCGTATGATTTTGACATTTTTACTTCTGCCGATTCCACAAGCATGGCAAATGGTGGTAAATGACTTTAGCATTTTTGCCTTTACCAATCAAAGATTTTACAAATCATCGAATAGTCCTAAGAAAATATTTTGCAAAGCTCCATGAAGTACTGAAAAGTTTAAAAAGCCATTCCATAAAGTTTCGTAAAGCATTGTTAATCTGCAGAAAGCATTTTGCAAAGTACAATAAAGCACTGAGACATTTAAGAATTGTTTCGCAAAGTATAATAAAGCATCAAAAATTTTGAAGAGCTACTTGATAGAGTGTTATAAAGCATCGAGAAGCCAGAGAATTATTTCACAAAGTTCAGTTGTTCGAGAGTACTACAAGGATGTTCATTCACATAATTATGAAAAGCTTAAAGAGAGCAAGTACAAGTATAAAATACAAAAAAGCATTTTGCAAAGTGTGTTTATGCCATTTACTTATGCACGTGCATATGCGTATATTCATGCTTAATTGCCACACCCCTAGCTGGAATGTGTTAATATGGCAGATGGATTTTTGAAAACCTCAACCACTTGTGTTTGATCAGGATATTGCAGAGAACTGGAGAATATTTGAACAGGAGTAAGACATTTTTATACAGGCAGCTTACACAGATAGAGATGCACGTAGAAGGGCATTCATTTTGTTAAATCTAGTAGGATCTGAGTCCACTGAAAGAGAGTGTTCATTTGTGTATGCACCAGCAGTGTATGAAGGTGAAGGTGCAGACTGCCATATTGTTGTGCAAGCTGAATTAAGGGAAGACCCCGGGTGTTTGAAGTGCAAGTTCAGAGAAATGTGTAACTCACAGATGAACATTACATTAGAGAGGAATTTGTTTTACACAAGAAACCAAAAGCCGGGGGAGACATTTGCAACTTACATAATTGACTTAAGAAACAGAGCTAAGATGTGTTGGTTTGGTGATTTAAAAGATGAGCTGATAAAGGACAGGCTTGTGTGTGTTATTAATAGTTCTGCAGTGAGAAAGATTTTGCTTTGTTCCAGTGATTTGACATTAAGTAAAGCAACAGATATTTGCCAGATCCATGAGGTGACTGAAAGACATACAAATATGCTTGCAAGTGATAAGAGCATGGTTTCAATGAGCTCCAGAGCAAATGTAGATAGTATGCAACATATGGCAAGCAGAAACAGGCCTAAGCAAGGAACAGCCACAGGGCTTCCAAAGAAGGTGCACAGCTTTTCAGAAAGTTCTAGAAAAAGTGCAAGCTTCATCACCAGTCCAGTACAATGCAAATGTGAGTCAGCAAAGCCCAAGTCTAGCTTTGTTGTTAACTGTCGCAATTGTGGTATAAATCATGAATCTAAAAGAGTGAAGTGTTTAGTATTTGATCAGCAATGCCCAAGTGCAAGAAATGGAACCACTTTCAAAAGTTTTGCAAGTCAAGTAAGCCTCACTCAGTTGTAAAGAAAGATCGCACAAAAAAGCAAGTTGATCAAGTAGAACTGAAACTGTCAACTTTCTATGTGGATGGTGTATCAGTGCTTGGAGAAAGAGATGATGCAGTAAGCTTATAAACAAGGAGCGAAGTGTTTTCTACAGTCAGGATCAATGGAAAATCCACAGAGCTCAAAATGGACACTGGGTCAAAGTGCAATGTTATGTCAACAGACACATTTGCAAAAGTGAGAACTAATGAACAACTCAATATGACCAGCGGTGCAAGACTTGTTGCATATGGAGGTGAAGAAATTCAAACCGAAGGTTCAGTAATACTTTCCTGTTATTTGGCTAAAAGCTGTTACAACTTATTATTCTACATAGTCCGATGACCAGCGCAGTCTTTACTAAAGAAGTTCATCATGTGAGTGTAGTTCCGAGTTCCAGTTTTTTTAGAAGCCATTTTCTCAGACTATGCTGATGTTTTCGATGAGAAGTTGGGCAAGCTTCCAGCTGTGTATTCCATGAAGCTAGATCCAGAAGTAACTCCAGTAGTCAGACCAGCAAGAGGTGTTCCGATTGCAATGCTGGACAAAGTTAAAGTTCAGTTAGATAAAATGGTGCAGCAAGGTGTGATTTGTCCAGTCACAGAACGAATTGAATGGGTGTTGTCCATGGTAGCCACTCATAAGAAAGGCGCAGATAAAATCAGGATATGTATTGATCCTAGAGATTTAAACAAAACATTAAAAAGGCCATATCATCCAATGAGTACAGTTGAGGAAGCTACCTAATGCTGCTGTATTTTCTGTTTTAGATGCAAAGAGTTCATTTTGGCAAGTGA
The DNA here is from genome assembly GCF_019279795.1 of Protopterus annectens. NCBI lineage: Eukaryota > Metazoa > Chordata > Ceratodontiformes > Protopteridae > Protopterus > Protopterus annectens. The sequence goes on along the minus strand of NC_056728.1, from coordinate 521,455,994 downwards.
TGGTTGATCGCAAATCCTCATCTCTCACTACTTTTGGTACTCCATTTGGCAGATAAAGATTCCTAAATATGTCATTTGGAATAAATTCTGCAAGTTTTTCAGCATGCAATGTCACAATGTCTTTCAGGTTACCCTTGTGCCATAATAGTAGATGATCTATTAGTTGGAGGCAATGATCTAGTGAAGCATAACAGAAACCTCAAGAAGTTCTCCACAGAGCATGTGAGGTAAACTTAAAGCTCAGTCTTCGGAAATGCAAATTCAGGCTTCCAGAAGTGACTTACATTAGACATTTGTTCACCAGTACAGGCTTAAAGCCCAACCCTACCAAACAAACAGCCATTCTAGAGATGCCAGTACTAGATAATGTGTAGAGTTTAGAGCATTTTTTTTGGGCATGGTCAACTATTTAGGCAAATTTATCCCAGATTTCAGTGAATTGACAGCACCTTTGAGAGAGCTAACATGCAAAAATGTTGTATGGTCATGGTTCGAACATCATCAGAAGGCATTTGATAATCTTAGGTAGAAAATTCAAAGTAATAATGACAAAAAATAGCACACCCACTAGAGCAAATGCCTCTCCACTAACCGTAAAAAAGTGTGTGTAAAACCCAACAGCGAAAAGCAGAGAGAGGCAACCACCAGGCTTCTAATAATCCAGTCTTATTGTAAAATTTTAAAAGTCTTTTAATTTGTGCACTAGGTAAGCACTTTCACTAACCGCTTCATCAGACCTTAAAAACTTTTTAAAAGCACAAACACTTGCGTATATAGCAATCACATGATACAGAAGTAATTATTCAATCGACATTTAAAAACACACACTTTATACAAAAAACTCATAACATGAATTTCAAAGAGCTAATTCGTTATTCATCTGCCAAATAAATACTACTACATTAGTAGACATTTATCACTAAGCTAGTTGGTAGCATTAGCTTGTGCAAAATTGTATATCTAAGTAAATTTATACTAGTCCAAATAAAAATGCATACGTCGTGCTAAACTAATAAATTCAAATGCATCCTATATTCAAATTCTTCAGTCAAAAGACCCGTCTATTATAAATAACTAATATAAGTGAAAAATACTGAACTATAAAATAGTACTGCGCTACATATTATAATATATATATATATTGCTAGCACAGTATTGACAGTGGAACTAAATACAGCATAAATCCGGATAACCATCCTTTTGCTATGTTATGCATCAAAATTACGACTCTATGGTGCATAGTGTTATTTCCACATTGATGTTTACAACTTCACATTCATACACCATACACATTAAATAAAGCACAATAGACATTATATACAGCATGTACAATAAAATTGTTTATATGCATACTCAGTGAATTGCCTAATAAATGGATGTATAGCCGTGTTTATGGGTATTCTCAGGTATGTTATCAATCAAAATACCTAAAAATAATATTTATAGTGATTGTAAAAGTATATGGATATATATGCACATATATACTGATGATCTGAAAGCATATGAGAAATATATAAAAATATATGGAGGGCCCAAATAGACAATAAGTTGTTGGTAATAATAATTAAATCAAATGTTATCAATTCTGCAGAATGAAAATACATCAATGACCTTAATATTATCTAGTAACTAGGCATCTGGACTTCAAAATAGGTTTAATTGAGGCCCTTTCATTAAGGCCTTTACCTTTATCTGCCCTCATTCTCATAATCCAATTAACTTCCTTCCTCTCTGTAGCATTCCTTACATTACCTTCCCTTATCTTAGGTTTAAATATATCTATAACCATGAATCGGAAGGCATGCTCATGACCATTAAGCAATGCATGTTTTGCCAAAGCATTATTTTCATATTCTACTCTAATTGCATATAAATGTTCTCTCATTCTATTGCAGAAAGCCCTGTTGGTTTTTACCGACATAGAATGAGGAACACTCCTGACATATTGCAAGGTAGACAACATGCATGGTACTACAGTCAGCAGACACTCTAAAGTGAAATGCTCGACCTGTGTCTGGATGTACAAAACTTTCACCTATATTTACATAGGAGCAAAAATTACATCTACCACAGGGATGAGTCCGTATGTAGTTCATTAAATATTGCTCATCTGATGGGTAACATAACAATCTCTTAAGACTTGGTTTATTCTTAAATTGGTACTTTGGTTTGTCACCCACAATATTTCTTATTTCTATATCTGTGGTAAGGACACGCCAGTGATGTTCAATGACATCCATGACGTCCTGATTATCTACTGTGTAGAACATTGGTATTTTCAGTTCTAAGATGTTACTACATGCTTATAACATTCTTCTGTTTTATCAGAGTAGAATGGTGCAGCTCTATTCTGTCTCAGTGAGTTTACATTCTGCAAACCATGTTCTATTTCAGTATAGCTATAATCACACTTAGCTAATCTCTCCCTGAATGTATTAATTTCATGCCTATATCCATCTCCTGTGGCATTAAGGCGTGAAATTCTCATACCCTGCCCTTTGACAATATTATTAAATGTGTATTGAGGATGCATACCACGTCTATGGAGAAGTGCATTCCTATGACACTTCTTCCTATAGATGCCAGTATTGATGTATGTGTCCATCACTCTTTCAACATATACATCTAAATATTCTATTTTGGTAGATGAAATATTTGATGTAAATTTAAGACATGTAGTCATACTATTCATTTGTGAAATACACTCCTTTAGTTCTTGCTCATCACCATTCCAAAGAAAAAAGACATCATCTACAAAACGACGGTAAAAAGGAACCTGTGCTTTATACCAAGACTTCAAAAATAGCTGTTCCTCCTCCCATAAAGCTAGAAACATATTGGCGTAGCTATTGGCACACAAAGTGCCCATAGCTACGCCATCTCGCTGAATATATAATGTTTCATCAAAGATAAAGAAATTATTCACAAGTATGATCTCCAGAAATAAACAAATGAGCTCAATCTTAGATGCATTGTACTCACTATGCTTGGTGAGATATCTCTTAATAAATTCAATGCCCAACTGTTGGGTTTTAAGTAGAAAATTGCCACTCCACCTATGTTAAGGTACTATGATGTTAAAAAAACTGTTGTTCTTTCTTGTGATGCTTCAAAGCTTGGTCTTGGTGCAGTTATTCTTCAAGAGGGAAGACCCATAGCTTATGCATCTAGGACATTGACTGAAACAGAAATGCACTATGTGCAAATCGAGAAAGAGTTTTTGGCAATAGTTTTTCCATATTCCAAGTTTCATGATTATATTTATGGTCAAGCTATCCAGATTGAAACAGATCATCAACCACTTGTTACTTTTCTGAAGAAACTATGCATTCTGCTCCAGCAAGATTACAAAGAATGATGCTCAGATTGCAAAAGTACAATTTCAAAATGGTCTACATTAAAAGTAAATTGCTCCATCTGGCTGATACCTTATCTAGATTGCCTAGAAGTACAACAGAATAAATTGATGCTGAAACTTTGGACTTTGACATTATGTCAGTGCGTAATTTCTTCACCATTAGACTAGAAGAGTTAAGAGATCACAATTCGACTGATCCAGTTTCACAAAAGCTTAATCACTACATCCATGTCGGATGGCCACCAAAGCAATCTAGTGTTTCACCTGAAGTGCAACCATATTTTCCTTGCAGAGATGAAATATTGATGGAAGATGGTATTATTTACAAAGATCCTAAAATTGTTGTCCTTGCTTCCTTACAGCATGAGTACATTCAGATTTTGCATTGTGGTCACCCATGTTTATTGTCCACTAAGAGAAGAGCTAGAGAATTAGTATTTTGGCCTTCATTGTCAAGGGACATTGATAGAGTACTCTCTTCTTGTTCAGTGTGTAAAAGTACCAGAGCACATTTGCAAAAAGAACCGCTTCAGCTAAATCCAATACCTGAACTACCTTGGTCTACTGTAGCAACTGATAGCTTTGAGTGAAACAATCAACATTATTTGGTTTTGGTAGGCTCTTTTTAAAATTGGTTTGAGATTTTCTACTACCAAACATAACCTCAACAGCTGTTAACACTAAGTTGAAACATCATTTTTCAGTTCATGGTAGTCCACACAAACTTTATTCTGACAATGGTACTCATTTATTAGCCAGTTGTTTGAGAAAATTGCAAGAAACTGGGACTTTGCACATGTCACTAGTAGTCTTGAATATCCTCAGTACAATGGTATAGCTGAACGGGCAGTACAAAGTGCAAAGCAGTTACTTGAGAAGTCAAAGCATGACAATACCGATGTATTCTTGAATTTACTTAATCTCAGAAACATACCTCGTGATGATATTCTTGGCTCACCTGCTCAGAGACTACTTTCCAGACAAACTATAACTTCGCTACCTATTTCATCCAGTTTGTTGAAGCCTAAATCCAAGAATAATAAAACCATCAAGGCTCAATTGTTTAAAAATTGTAACATCCAGAAATCTAGTTATGAAAAATTGAGCAGATTTCTTCGTTCATTGAGGGAAGGAGAGACGGTGAGAATCCAGACAATGAAAGGTTTTGATCGAATAGGACAAATTACAGGTTTTTGTCCCACCTTGAGATCTTATTTGGTAAGCTCCAATGGTGTGGAGTATAGGAGGAATCACAGACATCTATTTCCTGTATCAGAATCTACATCATTGCAATCACAACATTGTATCTGTGATGCAAACTCTAAATCAAAGAATGAGTCAGACATTGTTTCCAGACTAGAATTTGTTCAAAAGTCTGATTCTGTTCCAGAAACTGATTTGAACATTCCACAAGTCAACCATTTTGCAAAGACTGTTCCAGTTACTAAATCTAATTCCCAATGTTATGTCACATGATATGGACGAGTTTCTTAGCCTAGTGTGAAATACACAGCAACGTGAACTTGATTCTATATATCTGTGTGCTTAGTACTGTATAATACATGTCTATTATCTCTGATGTCTGCATGCTAAATAATCTCATGACAAATTGCATGATCTATTTCTCAAAGAGGGAGGATGTAGATCAGAGTGTAACATGTGTGTTTACTATGTCTTTAAGAAGCATGCGAGGCTGTGTGTGGACATATAAATTCCAGACACGTGCAATCTAGTGCCATTTCGTAGAAGCAGCCAGTTAGTGAGCATGTATGATCACAGTAGTTAGTTTGTATATAAGTTACTTAAGTCATAGTCAATAAGTCTTTACAGTGATGTGTTTGTATAGAATAAAGCTGCTTAAGCAGAACCTATGAAGACTCGTTTACTCCTGTACCAACACGAAAGCGACAGATGCTATTCCATTGCACTACAAATAAATTAAAAAAAGGCCTGGGGTCTCCATCTTGTCACATTTAGTATGAGTGGTACTTTGATTGCAATATTGTGCCCTACTGTTTCCAGCATGGATGTTTTTGATACTGGTCCTAGAGAGAGAATCTATGAGAAGGTTCATAGATCCCCTTCTTAAATAATAATAAAAAAAATAAAATCATAATGAAGAAGACAACAAGACAGAGAATGGTAACCTTGATTCTTAGACCTGCCCAGTTTGGCTCATCACTGGGTTGTCAATAGATTATGGAATGGATGGAGCCCCACAAATATTGATCACAGAGATTCAAGGAAGTCCATGAGTGCTCTTTTGCTACCAGTTATAATAAAAGGTGAAATGAAGTCAGTTAGGGATTTGCATTTACTAGTATTAAAGAACACATTGTTTTCTTGGCTCTACATGGTGGCCTTCAGGATCAGTTACTGCAGTCACTACAGTGGGCTGATAGGTAGTAACACAATTGTATGTGTTAGTTTGATTAAGAAAATTTAAAATAGATCAGACTGGAGGTGGTCATCAGATTTTGTCATGGAAATCAAAACCTTTGGCTTTCTGTCCAATTCACTGGGCTGTAGTAAGGCAAACTATTTTAGACAATGTTTTGCCACAGGAGTTGGCATTCTAGCTACCAGTAGTCAGAGTTTGTTCCCCTCAGGTGCCAATGCAATGCTAAAAAGGTATTGGTTTGCCAAGGCACTGACAATGAAGGCTATAGTTCTTATTCCTTCTGAATAAGGACAGCATGTCATTAAGCAGGAAGATGGAAATCAGATGCTTTCCCTAATTACATTAGATGATTTTAGTTATATCTTTTACTGTAGGTCCACACCTGTTGCTGATCATAGGTCACTCCTTCATCTGCAGAGTAGGCTCCAGAGCATCCATCAGACAAAAAGGCATGAATGTTGGCCTTGATCCTGCTCAATGGACAGTGACACGCCTAGAGTACCCAGGTTTATCATGGCTATTAAGAGTTTACTTTTTTAAACAGAGTACCTGAAGTACTAATAATTCATTTGGGTGACAATGATCTGTCTTACAAATCAAAACGCAATCATCTCAGTAAAATCTTGGCTGACTTAATAATTTTATCCCAAAGGTTCCCATTTAAACATATAGGTTGGTCTTCCATCATAACAGGCATACACTTATGTGTGTGTGTTTTTTTTTTGGGGGGGGGGGATTTTCTTATTTGAAAACCGCTGCTGTTATCCATGTGCAGGACATAGTAGATTGTGATGCACTGAGAAAGAACTGACCTTTTGTTACTCAGACCACAATCCCCCAAAAAAGGTTTTGAGCAGACAGTTTCAGATAAAGTTGATGAGTACCTCAACAACCACATCTTAAACATAAGCTAGGTTGTCCACGGGCAAACACTTCAGAGGGGGGGGGGGCTCTAAAGCTTAAATAAGTCCGAGGCTGTGATCAAATTCATTCCAGTGGCCAGCTTGGAAGAAAGAAGAATGTATGGATACCAGGCAGGATCAATTGCTTCATGGACTAGATAGCTACATTGGTTTATGGATTCATAGCCGTGACAGGATTGAATTTGTACTACAATTAATCTGAAAGACTAGATGACTTTGCAGTATGGTGTCAGTCCTTACTGTGGGTGTTCTGTGTTCGATCCAGGGTTTCATTTTATTTATTTATTTTTTTTATTTTACATTTGTTGACCAGGGTAGTCCGACTGGATAAATGTCCAGTTTCATTGGAGGCCTGGGGGAAGAAGAGCTCCAATGGTTGTAGCATATGCATTCATCACAATGTACAGATAAAACAAGAGTCATAATAACATTGTACAAATAAAACACACTTCACAGTCACAGTTAAATTTATACAGTCTAACAAACTTCTAATCTGGCTTAACAAATAAAAAGATATTTGGGTTCCATTTACAAACACAGTATGAGTACACTCATATGAATAAAGATTTAGTCAGGCTTGGAGCAGGAACATATCCAGTGAGACTTGAAATACTCCTCAAGAGCTTTTTTGAAATGAGATAGGGTGGTATCTGGGATAATGTTAGCAGGAAGTGAGTTCCAAATTTTGTCAGCAGAGTTGGTGAACAGGGAGTCACCTGCTGAGTTGTTGGATTTGATGGTTTGCACTACCAGTCTATTAGATGAGCAGAGTGATCTGGGGTTGGAGTGGGGATAGATGATGTTTTTCAGTGCAGGTGTATTTTCTGGTTGGTTGAGTGCTTTGTGAGCCCCAATAAGTTGATTATACTGAATCTGCCTGGGTAGCTCTAGCCATCCGAGATACTTTAGATTTTTACAATGATGCGTTCTATAGGGGAGACCAGTGGCAAATCTAGCAATGTTATTATAGCAGCTTGAGAGTTTGTTAAGATCAGTTTTATTTAGGTTGGCTAGTAAAGGGGAAGCATAGTAGAGGGTAGAGTGTAAATGGGAGTGGGCAATGGCAGTCCTAGCAGGTGGGGTAAGGAATGTCTTTATCCTATATAGTGAGCCCAGCTTTCTATTAATGTTTTTGATAGTTTTGTTAACATGCACATCGAACTTAAGATTGTTATCTACAATAACTCCCAGGAGTTTTGTATGGGCATCTGGTGAGATTATGGTACCATTATTAGACTGAATGGAGAGAGTTAGTGCCATGGATCTTTGGGTGGAGGAGCAAAGTAGGAGCTTTGTTCTGTTAGGATTTAGAATCAGACAGCGAGAGGCAAGCAAATTCTCTACTAGGTTAAATGTACTCTGAGTTATTCTTAGCAGCTCTGTTTGTGAGGTGCTAGTGCAGACCAATGTTGAGTCATCTGCATATTGAATACAGTTGGCTTCAGAAATGACAATGTGGAGGTCATTAATAAAAATGTAAAACAGATGTGGTCTCGGAATAGACCCCTGGGGGACAGCTAGGGTGTTGGGTAGGAGGTTTGAGAGGTTGTTCTGCCATAAAACAGATTGTTGTCTATTGTGCAGGTAGGATTCGTACCACTGGAGAGAGTGATTGCCTAGAGACATTGTTGCCAGGGTGTTGATGAGAAGATGGTGGTTAACCATATCAAAAGCCTTGGACATGTCCAAGAAAAGGACTGAGGATAGCTTGTTGTTGTTCCTGTTATAGTTTATTGCATTTGAGAAGGTGAGGAGAGCTGTGGTGGTACTATGATTTGGCCTGAAGCCATGCTGAGAGTTAGCCAGGAGGTTGTTTTGGGTTAGAAAGTTTAGAAGTTGTTTATGGACACATTTTTCTATAATTTTTGCCAGATGTGACAGGATGGCTATGGGTCTGTAATTAGATAATTCAGTAGAGTTACCACCTTTATGGAGGGGTATGACACGAGATATTTTCCAGATTGTGTGGACTGAGACTTCTGATATGGACTGGTCAATTAGAATGTAAAAGGAGCACCCTATGGTATCAGCAGGTTTTGCAAATATTCAGTGGGGATAAAGTCAGCAGCTAGGGTAGTAGGTTTTAATGTTTTGAGTAGTGATCGAATGAAAGATGTAGAGACTGGTTGGAAGCTAAAGGTGGGCTGGGTACTGGGAGTGTTATCCAGTGGGATAGATGAGTTAAGGGGTAATTGGCTAGCGATGGCTTGAATAGTTTCAGTAAAGAAATTATTAAAGGTGTTAGCTATATCCACTGGTAGTATATCCACTATATCCACTGGTAGTTTATCAGTACTATATATATATATAATATGATATCCTCTTTGTTTTTGGTTTATTTTGCAGAATGCCCACATTTTTGCCATAAATGTTTGGTCTCTTCCTCATAAAATTTGTGCTTTCTGGCAAATCATTGAGAACTGATGTTGCCAGGTAATATCAGACATTTGAATTTCAGATTCATGGTCATCACAAATACATGTTAAAACAAACCTTTTAATTTGTCATTGTTCTAGGATTTTCATAGTAATGTTTGCAATCTGTCTCTGTCTTCGGGTTGTTGTCCCCTCATTGGGTTTGGCTGGTTCAGATTTCTGTGCCAAGAGGTTGAGAGGTTCGTGGATGAAGTTTTTATCTGACAGAAACTGCTGCTGAGGCCTTAGGTATGTCTCAGTAGGGTTGTCATTGAATTGTAGTGTCAGTATTTGGTGAGGTTTGAATTTCTTGTTTTGTCAAATGAATTCCTCTTTTATGACCTGGTGAGTTACAGTCGTGAGTGATTGTTTACACTGTATGATACTTACTGAAATCGGGGTAGTGGTTTGTGCTTTTATCATGTTCATGTTTTCATGGAGCTCTACAAGGCTTCCTAGTTCGCTCCTTTGGGAAAGATTCATTAGACCTCTTAGTGGTAGAGAACATGTAGGCAGTTTCATTGTGAGTGGGAAAGGGCATTCAGGAATGCTCACAGCCATACCTCTCAGTCTTTTAGTGCAAGCAATCTGGACAAAGCCTGACAAAATGGGGGGACAAAGGTCCAAAAAAGGGACATATTTTACATTTTGCTCTTATAAACCTAAAATGTTTCCAGAGTAACAGGGTTTGTTTTAACATACATGTATGTCTTTATTTGCTAACTTCAGTCCTCAGATCATCCCAGTAATTTGCCAGAAAACCACACATTTTATGAGGAAAAGACCAAAAATATGAGCCAAAAATCTGGACGTTCTGCAAAACTCTGGACAGTTAAGAGGTATGCTCACAGCAGCTGAGCACTCAGAGTTACTTTGCCTAGTTTCCCTCATTTAGTTACAAAAATAAAAGATGCAAGGACTGGTCCTCTGAGTTGTCTTCTCATACATGTCTTGTAATTTAAACCTTTCTTGTTAATGAAATTGCACTGGCTATAGTCATACTCAGCCCTAATTTTCATCATAAATGTTTTTTTTTTCGGATTTATAAGAATACTCTTTTTATAAAGGGAAAGCTGTTGTTTTTTTTTTTTTTTTTACAAAGTGATTGTGTACTTGGAGGTCTGAGAACAGTGTATGCCTATGCCCACACAAACTGTCGGCCAGTTCTATCTTCAGCCATCAAGGTTTGATCTGTTGGCATATGTAAAAAGCAAACCAATATACCACTACTTTTACTACCAGCTGGCAATAGTTATTTTCATAGATTTTGGTGCACTACTGCAACTTCCAAAACTGGCCTCTGAAGAGGACAGCACATCAAGTCAGTACCTCATTCTTAATAACTTCTGAAAAGTCCACATTAGAAATGACAAATATCTGCATAAAGTAATTCAAAACAGCACCTCCATAAATACATTGGGCTGGATTCACGATGGTTTGCACAGAGTCTAAGAGTAGAGTAAGACTCCAAGCAGCCATCATGTCAGACGAGCGATCCAGGAACAGCCTGTAGGGGTGTGTAAGAGAGCTCCTAAAACGGCTTTTACACGGACAGGGCTGGGACATGCAAATCACCTCAATTGCAGGTGAAAGGCATACAAATGAGGTAGATCTGCGATTCAGGAAACCCGAACCTGTCCGAGTAAGATCAGTGTTATTTGTAAAACAACTGAGTACCATTCTGCAAATAGCAAAACGGAGCTGTGACAGCTCCAAATAAAGGATGCATCCAGTGCAGGAAGCATGCCAATGACCAAATATACAGCCATTGGAAATGTTCCCTGATGCAAAATTAAAATAAAAATATTTTTTTTTCGGCGATTTCCGATGTATAAGCATAGCGTAGGGCAGCGCCGTGCAAATGGGCTGCACTCTAAAACCCAGAATACTAAAAATTAAAACCCACAAATGTGGAATTTATAGAAATTGTTAATGTACAATGCAAGGGAATGGCAGGCTGAAGACAACATAGCCACTGAGTAGAGGTTGCTAAGGGAGGAAGCTCAGTCTAAGACATGTAACCAAGCATTAGTAGGTAATCCTATGTAAATGAGTGTTAGGATAGTGAATCGCTAGTTTACATAGCAAATGAGCACAGTCAGTGGAGTGTAGGAGTAGGATATGGGGAGTAACAGAGTAGAAGATAGGTGACATCACCAGGGGGGTATGTATGAAAGAAGTGAAGCTCATTGGAGCAGAGTGGCATGTGTCCGCTGTCATTTACACATCATGGAAAGAGGTGTGTCAACAGGTAGGCTAGGGAAAGGCAAGAAATGGAAGGTGTATGCCGTGGATAACACCAAAGTTTGTTGCTGAGCGTGCATGCATGCGTGTGCGCACCTGTAAACCCGAGTAAGACAGAGTTTGCGCGTGTAAGCGTGAGTGCACGCGTTTAAGCCAGAGTAAACATGTATAAGGCTGTTTAAAGAGTTGTAAGTGCGTTTGCGCTGGTGTGCGTGTGTTTTAACCCGAATAAGCAGGTTTTAGTCTGTGTAAGCATGTGTGCATGTGTATTAGCTGCTGTGGGCGTGTTTGCGCTTGTGTGCGCTGTGCTCCCCCTTGAGGAAACAGAAAGGAAAAAGGAAGCACAACAGATAGTAGGAAGCTACCAGGGAGTACTAGCAGAGCTAGCAGGTGAAAACAATCAGAATCAGGCAATTACACAGGCAGTACACTAGCCCAGGCCAGCCTAGCACTTAAAACTCTGCAAACAACAGTACATTATGTTTCTCACAACAGACACTGCAGTAAGCTAATGGAAGTGAAAACTGAAAAAGCTTTACTGAGACAAAGGAATGTTAGGGGCTGCCATTCCTGTTATAAGGTGACATATACAACATGCTGAGGGTGGTGACAATGGAAATGCTGCTGGACAACCCACAGTGAGGAGATGGAGAAGAGTGTACAGGCCCAGGGTAACCTACCAGGGGCTACATGAGCTGGAGAGAGTAGACAGAGACCTCCTGCAGCAAATTGTTGAGCTGTGCAGGCTACGCCTCACACACAGAACCAACAGAGGGGAACCCATCCCAGTGGAAACCAAGGTATGTGTTGGCCTAAGAATACTAGCAACAGGTACCTTCCAGAGAACAACTGGTGATATGATGGGGATATCACAGGCAACAGCATCCAGGGTACTACACCAGTTTCTGGATGCCATGTCAGCACATGTCGGTGATCATGTATATTTCCCAATTCCCGTGAGGTATTGGCCAGCAATATGCGTCTCTTCCAGCAAATAACGGAATACCCTGAGGTAGTGGGTGCAATAGATTGCATGCACATATGCATCAAAGCACCAGCCGGCGAGCGGGGTAGGGTCTACTTCAACCGCAAGGGGTTCCCCTCCATCAACTGCCAGGTCATGTGTGATGCCCAGGGCATAATACTGAATGTGTATGCAGGCTGCCCTGGAAGCTACCATGATTCCCATATCTGGCATCTGATGCAGCTGTACCAGACATTTGCCAATGGGGACATCCTACATGGTCACCTAGTGTGGGATGCTGGCTATGCACTGGAGTCGTGGCTGATGACACCCATCAGAAATGCACACACACTGGAACAGGAATGCCATAATGAGGCACACGCACAAACACATAATGTAATAGAGCGTGTGTTTGGGCTGCTCAAGTCACAGTTCCAGTGCCTGGACACATCTGATGGAGCCTTGCAGTACTCACCAACTACATGTACCCAAATTGTCATGGTATGTGCTATGCTACATAATATGACCCTGCGAAAACAGCTGCAGCAGGACCAGCATAGGCCTGGGCCAAACAGCCCCCCACCATTGCCAAGGCCATCACAGGCAGAGTGTGACTCGGAGGAGGAACAACCTGAGCCTGCCCCAGTAGGCAGAAGGAGCCATGCCCAGTATGCTTTGGCTTTGGCAAAGAGGCAATGCATAGCACATACACTGGCTCAGTAGGAACTCTGGAAATTATACCTCTCTCCGACTCGCACATAAAGTAAAAGGGATGCCTAAGTTGACACTACCTGCTTCCAAACGTGCAGGGAGTGTAGTATGTGCATCCGACATAGGCAGCCTTGCAGCACCACCTAAGGCATGAATGCCATGTGCCATGTGTTAAGCAATATAAAGCAGTGCTAAACAGCAATTACCACCATGTAGTATATGCAAACAAAATCGCACACACCAACTAGCACAACTATGGTCAATGTTCAGTAATATTGGGCAACGTCCAGCAATGTTGGTGAATATTGAGCAATGTCGGACAAGCCTGGTCTAAGTAGAGCATAGCTGAACAAAAGCCAACATGCTCATATCTGCTTAACAGGCCCTTAAGCAGTCTGGTCTGCTCACTATGAAAATATAAAGCAGTGATGGGCCTGGAACCCAGGATACTGTGCACTATAGCCAAAGTACTGAACCTCTAAATCATGACAGTATTGCAGTGGTTCACTTGTATGATGGAATGTTGATAAGTCTATGTAAAGTATTCCATGGAAACCCTGCAGGCACAGCATAATCCTTGTTGAGTTATGACACAAAGGTGAGTCCTGCAGTGAGAACAGAATCTGACTTCCAACACACACAGTATAAATGTTAATATTGGTCATGTTCGCACACATCAGCAAATGTAGTGGACCTCAGATAGCAACATACTGAAGGGTCACACTGGGCATGCTTACACACTTGAATAAATGAGACAAATGTCAGGCAACAAAACATGGAATGTCAGAACTGGGCATGCTCACACACTTAGGCCATGTCTGAGTACAGCAGTGGGCCACGCATATCTGGCAGTTGCATGTGTTAACCCAGGAACCTGTCACTATACAGCAATCCACCCTGTGCACACAGTTATATGACAACAGATACATCTGTAATATAGTGGAACCCTGTCATAATCAAATATGTTCTGCAGATACTGAAGTTCTTCATGGAAACTGGTAAAGAAAAGATGATAAAGACCTGCAAACAGTATCAGCAATAAACATTGTGCATCTTGAACATTAGCATAGGTTCAGAGGTCGATACTAGGCTATCTGTCCTAGGGCATGTACAAGCCTAGCCAGAGTGTGTTTGGCATTTGCAACCCTGTCAGATTACTACACTTTGTGTGTGAATAGTAGGTCACATAAGATAGCCCATGTACGTTTATGCTAGTGTGCCTCTGTCTAGCAGGGACACAGAAGATATCCCAGGGGTAAATATACAATCGCCCATACAGTCATCAAGATGTCTCCAGTAGGTGGTCAGTGGGTGGCTCTGCCTATGTGAAACTGGGATTACATTCTGTAGTGAGTGGAGCCTCTGGGATAAGAATCTGTCCCTCCACAATGTCCTATTGTCCTATTAACATCTGTGCTGAGGTATACGTCCCTGCAGTGTGTAGCTCCAAGGGAGTTGGATATCCTATGGTGGAGCATGTCCAGTAATTCTGGTTTGGGTATAGCTGTAAACAACAGGCACACATCATATCTGAGTAGGTGGTAAGCAACTGAGTAGAGCTGGAGTTACTGCATCTGAACTATGCAGGGCATCTGTGTGAGTCCCCAGATCTGCTTGGTGAGGACCATCTGTGGCCAGTACAGTTGCTGCAGGTGTCAGGTAAGGTACACCCTAAATATGGCATTGTAACCAAGCATGGATGTGATGAGTACAGGGGCATAATGACCTCACTCGATCTAGATGTGAAACCATATGGGATAAGGTGGCACGCATAGAAGGTGTGTCCAACCACTTTGGCAACGTGAATGTCAAAGGTGACAGTACAAACAAGTCATGTCCCCAAACCTCTAAAAACTCAAACCATATGTAATGGAGTACTACCTATGTGGTAATGTGTGGGCATGTTGTTATTCCCAAAGGGGGTGACTATGAAACTAATGGCATTTAGCTGTAGGCCATGGCTCAGGCACCAGTCATCCATCTCTGTGAGATCCTGATTGAGTGTGCATGTGGCAGCTGGAGAGTTGATCATGGCACCCAGTTTGCAGTCAAGTGCAAACATGTTCATCCATATTCCCCCTGTGATAGCCTGTACGTAAGACAAATATATACTGAACAAGAGAGATCCCAGGACCAAGCCGTGTGGGATGCCATGTGTAACTGGTGTATATTCAGACATGGCACCTGCAATTCTGACCATGTTGTTGCTATCTAGGTATCAATCCATTGTGTGAGATATGTGTCCGAATTGACGCTGGTGAGTCTATGCATAATAGCCCAGTGGGTTATTGTGTTGAATGGTTTTGCAAGGTTCAGGTAGGCTGTGTGGACAGCCGTCCCTATGTCAATGGACCTGTTAGCCATTTAAAGAATACCTACAGGTTCAAGAGGCAAGATATGCCCACAACAATGCTGAAATGAGTAGGACACAGTGTCTGTAGGTTCCCGATGTCTATGTGTAGGAGTCCTATGACAATATGCTCCATAGCTTTGCAGAACAGGCTACATAGGCTTATAGTGCAATATTGTCTGTGGTCCACTGTAGCACCAACTCTGTGGAGTGGGACCACTGTCGCAGTATGCCATTCCTTGGGTACATGTCCTGTGGTAACTCCAATATTGAACAGTGATGTAATGTGAGGGTTGCGTTTGTCATGATGCTCGTGTATGATGCAGGCTGGGACACCACCTGGTCACATTGATACTGTGATGTACGCTGTGGGGAGGGCAGCACTCACCTGTTACTCTATGATGACAGGGAGGTTATACTCTGTTGGGATGGATAGTTGCTCCTTAGGGGGGATGGGTGGGAGACATCTGCACTGAACCTGTTTGCCAGGATGTAGGCAATGCCAGTGGGTTCAGGGTAGGTTTAGTCAGTATGCAGTAACTCACAGCATATCAGTGAGTGTCCACCCAGGTTCCTGACATAACTGAAGAAGGCCGTGTGATAGTCCTACATGTCAGGTGCTATTGTCTGGTAGAAGTGGCCCTTAGCAAAGTCCATGAGTGATTGTAGCTCTCTGCTAGCACAGATCACAGATGCCTTCCCAGTCTGGGATTGTGCTCTATCATGTAGTAGCATCCTCCTGACATTGTACAGCTTATAAATGGCTGGGGTCTACCAGACAGGTCCCCTGCCATTGTAGTAGTGAGTATTATTGTTATTTGGGATAGCACAATCCATGCAGTCCACTAGGTGTCCATAGAATGTGTATGTAAAGGATGCAGCAGTGTGAGCCGTATATGCCACTGTCTCAGGATCTCTGAAGGATACCACCTTGCTTTGGTGAATTGAGATGTTGGCTCATGAGAAGTTCACCAAGATTACCCAGGATGGGTGTGTGGAGGGTATATGTATGTCCTGTGAGATACATGTATGTTCCGACCTTACCAATAAGGGGTATATCGCTGGTGTGGAACACAGAGTCCCCATATTGGGGATGAGCAGGTCCAATATGTATTCCCCCTTGTGGCTGTGCTGACTGGTTGTGCCAAAGCATATGAGTCCACAAATTGTAGTGACTGTTGGGTGTGGTTGTCGGGGCTTTAGTAGTATCCCCAGTCAATATGTGTGTATATGAAGTCACACAATATAATGGTGTCTGTGGAGACCTTCATATTCTCCATAGTTCCCACAAAAGCCGAGTGTGGTTCCTGAGTTTGGGAGCGTGTTCTGTAGCAGGCAACAAACTGAAAGGCAGTATTGCACAATGGTAGTTGTATATGTATGGTCTGTGATGCTTTGTGCAGTGCTACTAACCTGGAGGTGTGTGTATCTGTGATGTATATGGATACTGCCCCTAGTTGTGTTGTCTGTTCCAAGTCTTGTTGTCAGACAGAAACATAACCTGGTAGTGCTGGTGTGCATAAGCGAGCCTGAACCAGGTGTCTGTCAGTGCACAGATATTGCTCTCCTCCATATTGAGGAGAGTCCTGAGTGGCCACAATATGAGGTTAACACAACTGTTGTTGAGCAGCATTACCCCTAGTTTCATTTAACCTGTAATGTCTATGGAGGTGGGTTTGTCTTCTGAGCCCTGCTTAAAAAAGGCACTCTGGTGGTAGCAAGAGCTTTAGCCAGCATACCAAAGTCCAAGGGTGACAGGTGCAAGCTGTCCTTAGTGAAGATACGTGGCATGTTGAGCATGTCACCATACGCTGACAGTCACTGTATCCCCTATGAATGAAACAAATTTGTTAGCCAACTGTTAAATGTGATATGTGTGCCCGTATACTGTGACATCATAATTGGTGGGTGTAAGATGCTAGACAAGGTCAGGGTCATACTGGCCTGGGCTACATGATCAGAGTGTACCTCCATGTATCATGTCATGTGGTCCAGGGAGTAATGGCTGAGGTTACACACACCAGCATGGACAATGATGATGCCAGTCTTGTACTTGCTTTGGAGTGACCTGACTGCCTGTGTTATGCGGCAGATCCTGGCACCCAACAGACAGCCCAAGTGACTATTCCCTTGTCAGGGCTGGTGAGTGGTACGTCAGTGTGTCTGAACATAACTGTTGCCTATTATAAGTGTATTAGGTGTGTTGTTTAGCCCGAAGGGCAGTGACTGTGTGGCACACTGACATTGTGAATTTTGTGATATGTGGGTATTGTAGTGGGGTAGCAGATGTGTGTGTGTCTGCTTTGGAGGTCTCTGCTGCTTAGGTAGGGTACATTTACAGCATCCGAGTATGTCAATGTGTGCTAATGTGGTTTGAGTTGCTAGAGGATATGTGAGACTGATATGTGGTGTGTGTGTGTGGTTACCTTCACCACCTGATAGACTGTGCCACTCATCTGTCGAGAGAGAGTTCAGCTCCCTGTATGTCTATATAGGTGCATCTCACACATATATCTGAGTTTGTCGGGAGGAGGAGAGGGTTGTCTGTGTACATGAGGCAGATGTGACATTGTGTCAATATCACAATATCCACCAGCTGGACTGAAGAGTACACACAAAACCGACCCCTGGACATGCCAGGATATTATCATGACATACTCTGTAGCCTGATCACAAAGGATCAGTAAGGTGTTAAGCATGTAAAAGAGTATAACAGGGATTAGTGCTTATGTTCGTTAGTGTTTTGTAAAGAGGAGCTGAGAAGGAGTCCAGACTGAATCATGACACCTCCTTCAGCTATGTCATAAACATCAATGTACACCCATATATGTCCTGAGTCAGGGCCAACTGTACCTGAGTGTCAATGTCGACATCATGACAGACAGGCCCATAAGTACATACCCATCCCCCACTGACAATAGTCCACATCATCATACCAGGAGATATCACATGTAGACTGGATGAGCAGCTACCTCCACTGCCAAAAGCATGGCAGCAGGTGGAATACATTGATTCCCAATATGTGTCATGCACAAACTACATACATACAGATCATGCACCTGAACAATCAGCTGAGCCACACCCCCTACACAGGATGTGGAACCGTTGAATGTGTCACAGCTACATTTGGCACTGCCCACAAGTGATGGTGCACAACACACCATGGGAAGTCAAGTCCAGTACGCCTATGAGGTCTGATCTGCAAGGTCATGGAGTCCATCATGGTTGCAGTCATAAACAGAGCTATTGGAAGCTGACACACACACAACCCTACCAACTGTGGTATGTTCATGTGCGGATCATGGACTGTTTGCAAGGCAGCCACCCAGGACATACATCAATGAACACATCTACACATGTGTCACATAGACTTTGAATAGCCCTTCATCAACATCCCAGACACATGTAGTATCTACAAAACCAAGAAGCTGTGCATAAATATGTGTTGACATACGACAGAATGTCAATGTGTCCACAGATCGATCACACAAGGTAAGGATACTGAGGTCATGTTCAAGCTGTTGACACCTGCTGACCCACATGCACCATTCCTGGAATGGCATAAAACAAAGTGTACACACATCACCATGTCCAGTCTGATGATGTCACCATCCTACAAATACTACAGGAGAAGGGAAACCAGCCAGTAAAGCAAATAGCGCACTGTGTTAATGTGTTTCTCTTACGTATCATAACATAGTTAGGTAGGGGTTTGAATCCTGCAAACAGTGTGTGTATGTGTGCAATTGTCTTTGAAAAGAGTGCCCTTTTTGGAGACTGTGAAAACACACTAAAAGAGGTACATTCCTCTTTGGAAAGTCTGATGATGATGTCACCATCCTACAGATACTGCAGGAGAAGGAAAACTAGCCAGTAAAGCAAATAGCGCGCCATGTTAGTGCTTCTCTCTCTAGTATCATAACCTAATTAGATAGGGGCTTGAATCCAGCAAACAGTGAGTGTGTGTATGTGTGCAATTGTCTTTGAAAAGAGTGCCCTTTTTGGAGACTGTGAAAACGCATTAAAAGAGGTACATTCCTCTTTGGAAAGTCTGATGATGTCACCATCCTACAAATACTGCAGGAGAAGGGAAACCAGCCAGTAAAGCAAATAGCATGCTGTGTTAGTGCATCATTCTCTAGTATCATAACATAGTTAGGTAGGGGTTTGAATCCTACAAACTGTGTGTGTGTGGGGAGAGGAGGGGATTGCGTGCCATTGTCTTTGAAAGGAGTGTCCTTTTTGGAGACTGTGAAAACACACTAAAAGAGGTACATTCCTCTTTGGAAAGTCTGATGATGTCACCATCCTACAAATACTGCAGGAGAAGGGAAACCAGCCAGTAAAGCAAATAGCGTACCATGTTAATGTGCCTCTCTCTAGTATCATAACATAGTTAGGGGTTTGAGTCCTGCAAATGCTGATTGTGTGTGTCACTGTTGGTCAACGCAGCATGGGTTTTGCTTTTACTATGGTATGACATAGTATGATGACAACAGCAAGTGCATTGCAGACATCAGGTATCTGCGTGGCAAATATATATGTGTACATGTCCCCTCAATCAGTACATAGGTGTAAAGCCTGCATACTACATGAATACATTTATTTCCATTGGCAGGAATAAGATCGTAGGTCACATATGTATGTATGTGACATGGTTGTCCACTGTCATGTTCTGTGGCCAAGGTCATCTGTGGCACACACACCCATGACAGTTACTTAAGAGTAGTGTGAGTGAGGGTATATGCCTGGGGTATATGTCAGACATGGTCATACACAACAAAGTCTGCCAAGAATGGACAGTCTTTATAGGTGTATGACTGCCTTGTGGATATGTATTCAGGCCTCTAATGTCTTATGTGATACACCTTGGGACTCCACAATACC
This sequence comes from Protopterus annectens, assembly GCF_019279795.1. Taxonomy (NCBI): domain Eukaryota; kingdom Metazoa; phylum Chordata; order Ceratodontiformes; family Protopteridae; genus Protopterus; species Protopterus annectens. Next base: position 521,435,742 of record NC_056728.1, on the reverse strand, counting down.
TATGGATATGTGGATGCCAAGGGACACATGACATAACATGGGTCTGTATGTACGCAATGGTACCCGACATACATGTTCAGGGCTAACACCTGTGTGGTACTGACGGGATAGTATGTTTAGTACATGAGGATGACTATGCCATTGTCGGTATACTGCTATACAGCATGTATCACACAACAGGTATCTGTCTGTATGATACCCTTGTGTAGGATATGTGTCCCATCCAGGGAATGCATTGTAGGCCAATCCATGCATTCTCAGATTTGGATGGACACATCCCTAGTGTGTCTGCATGTACCTAAGGGGGCTATATGACACACAGGTGTGGTCACAGTAATGGGTGGTGGTCATCACCACTGGTTAGTGTTATAGTGTAGCACCGGAAGGATCTAATTGATACTGGGTTCCCTACTACTGTGTGTCATTTGTCAGGACATCATCCAATGATTGCTTATAGTCATGCTGTTGAGGTTGTGTATACTACCAGACCGCAAATCATTGACTGATATTAACGGTATCACCCGCAGCATAGTGTCAACCCATGTCATAAAAATGTCTACCCATGTTATTACATGACTGTAGTAGAATGCATACTGGCCATTGAAAGATGCAATGAGATGTTAACAATGTGTACGACAGGGTATGCCACACATCCCATGTGTCCACTATGCATGTACATCCAGGAAGTGCGCACCCACCATGTTCACAGATGTACACTTGCTAATATGTACTGCACACATCACACACATACTGTCCACTCATTAACACATGCTGGCAACACATCACACATCAGCCAAGTGGCACATGGGTGGATAATACATACTCAGACCTAAAAGTGGTGTAAACAATGCTACATTGACAATCAGAGCTTTGATGCATAATGTCTGCTCAGATATACCTACAAGGATGTAGTTACACTTCCTTGTTGACAACTTGCTATTATTGCTACACTGCTATAGTGTCACCCTGTGCATCAGCACAATGTTAGCCTGTCCCTCCATTGATAATGGAGATGACAGGAGGTGGCACAGGTATCATCATATGCACAGGGCGTTTTGTTTTTTGCCAGAGCCTGACATTGACCCATCCAATCGACATGTCTGTGTGTGTGTGTGTGTGTGTGTGTGTGTGTGTGTGTGTGTGTGTGTGTGTGTGTGTGTGTGTGTGTGTGTGTGAGCCCTAGTTGTTTGGTTAATGTGTGTGTGTCTGCATGCACACAGCTCCACCATGTGGCTGCCATATACAGTGGTTTGTGGGACAGTCACAGACTGTACCTGCTTGGCTGTACAGATCACTATTTCCGGCCATGGACACAGTACCTGTGCCTGGCAGGGGTGCTACGGGCAGTATCAGGTACCAACCCTGACTGGGTACTGTCATCAGAGTCAGAGGTATGATGACTGGACCCATGTCCCTGCTGGGACTGGCCAGAGTCAATTGCACATGGTCTACTGGGACGGACAATGGACAGGCCAGCCCCAGCATTGCTGGGGCTGGTACTGCGACTACGGGAGTGGCTGTGAACTGTCGGCCATCTGCGACCACTGCCAGCTGTTGCTGTTGCTGGCATGTGTCCGCGTTGACGTTGCAACCGTCCCGCATGGTCCTGGCTCGAGGAAGACATGTTGTGGAAGGCATCTATTGTCTCCCACCAATGTCTATCAGTGACCTCGGTGTACGTCCGGATGGCACCGGCAAGGTCACGGATGCTGTCATTGATAGCGGTGTAATGTGCCCTCTGCACCCTAAGTCCCTGCCTGGTGTACCATTCCATACGTGCCTGAGCCTGCATTACAGCCCAAAACATAGTGGTCATCGTAAGACCTGTGAGGGCATGCTTGCCAGGGGCAATACATCCAGTGGGGCTCCCCCGAGAACCCCTGGACCTCCGCCTATGTGGTACCATTCTGGGTCTATGGCTATGGCTGCTGTGAGGGGATGCAAGTGCCATGGGTACCACACTTTCCTGGTCAATGCCAACTGTATGCTGTCCCTCCCCTATGGCCATCGGTGGTGCGGGATGTAATGGCAGTATGAGTTTGTGCATAGTTGGGGTTGCACACTGTGTACTGTCGACTGGTGGACCAACGACAGACCCTGTCAAATCTCCCTGTGCCAAAATACATGTGTCATCATCACCACTATCCGTGGCAGTGGCTTCAGGTCGCCTGTGCTTTCGTCAACCCCTACCTCAGCACCTGTGAGAGGAAGACAGGAAACACACATTAAGGTCTGCACATGCACACATGCACACATGCACACATGCACACATGAACACATGCACACATGCACACATGAACACAAGAACACATGAACACATGCACACAGGAACACATGCACACATGCACACAAGAACACAGGAACAAATGCACACATGCACACAGGAACACAGGAACACATGCACACAGGAACACAGCAACACATGCACACTCCTCACTACAGCAGATACACACACACAACAGAAATCCAAATCATTCTCAATACTGGTTGAAGGTGGGTGACAGTATCACAAGGCAAACAGTCATGTCACACGTGTCAGCATGCAGAATAAGTGTTGATCAAATCCATGCAGTGTGAGTGTAGACAGCCATAGTTAATGACAGTGTACATGGCCGTGGTGCATGTGTGTACATGTTCAGTGATTGCCTACACCCTGGAACACAATGTGTACAAGGAAATGACATGTCTGTGCAAGTATTATAAGCTCTGCAATGTCCTGTGCACCATCACACACACAGGTATACATACAATGGCTGCATGTTTTATCTGTGTGTCAAATGGATTTCCATGTCTGATTGCAGTGTCTGTGTCTGTAGCAGATAATTGTGGACACAAGTGTAGAACATGCATGCTATGTACACACATGGGATGAGTGGTGCATGTATACGTGATGGGATACCAATCCTGGACATGGCCATTGTAACAGTATGGGGTGTAGTACCATTAGCCATCATCATCATGCATCATGTGGTCACTCAAGGCCACTAAAGTGTGCTAGACCACTGCTTCACATGCTGTACCTGAACCGCAGTGCAGTGGCTAAGTTCACAATTACACAGCCACGTTGCACAAGGGTATATGAGGTGCCCAATAGGGAGCATTGCCTAACATGACTGTGTTATGTGTTGAGGAGTGTTGCACAGCCCCATGCTAGGCCCCTACCCCTCAGGTATATTATGTGTGGTGTGTGGATGACATGTGGGATACTGAAGTGTGACCTGGCAGCAGGTGTCCGGTTACACTATGTGTAGCATGTTGAGGTGTACTGCGTATGACAAATGTGTTATATTGTGTACATGGGTGTCAACTATGCCTATCCAATGTGCCATACAGTGTTGCCACATTTGTGTCTGATGCTCTGTGCATTGCATCTGATTGAGGCAGCTACTGACATTACTGAGACGTTTCACATCTCATAGCAAACATGCACAGCATGCATTATGTGTAAGTGTGTTATGTGTACATGGCCTACACCTCACCTATGACATGCACAGTTCAATACCAAGTTTAAAGTGTTAACACACTCACCAGCATGTAACGTCTGCCCTGCTGTCACACTAGAGGGACCTGCAAGAATATGACACAGTTTGTCAGTGGCCACAACTGTGGTATTGCTACTGTGGGTGTGCTAAACTACAGTAGAACAACAGGCATAGGTGTACAGATACTATTCAAATTATCAGTATTGCACACAATAGGCAGCACAACTGCTAAACACAGTACACATCTCACACATGCATAATCTAACAATACAGGTAACAGTAGTCTACAGCTAGGGCATGTTACCTGCACGCTCCATGTCACCATGCTGGGTGGCTCCGGCCTCCATGACGACAAATGTATGATGTTGTTGTTGCTGTAGGCCAGGAGCCACCACACTTAGCAGCAGTTCCTCCACTCTGGTGAGGGGGGATGTATGGCCACCCCACCACCTGTGGCAAGCTGTTGTCTGTGGATATCAGATGCATGCTGCCGGACATGTCTAATTAAATCACTGCAGTGATGGCATACCTGCTCATATGTCCAGTTATGCATGCCTGTGTCATTTACCCGATGAACAAGTTCTTGCCACAGTGCAGTAAGCTCCTGCTGGTGCTGGCTGGCCCTGGAAAACAGCAGGGTATAGTGTTGAACCAGGCTGTGGTGGATTTCCTGTTCCTCTGCTGCTGTGTAGCAGGGATTCCTGTGATGAGCTTTAAGCCTGGAAGACAAGTAAACGATATGTGTGAGCAAGTCATGTGACGCACTTAACATTATACAGTACAGATATCAGTTAACTGCCATATATAGCATCTGTTCATCTGTCAGAGGATACACACATTCAATACCACATATTGCTCAGCCCACAACTGGCTGACAGTGCCTGCCACACTCCATATGACACACCAGTATACACCAGTACTCGGCTCACTGTTTGGGATCCAATGCACAGCCTTGCCAGGGAGGTACATATCAAGCTAATGCATGCAGAAATATGTCATCCATTGCAACGAATGTGAAGTACAGTTACTGTATAACCAGTAACCCACCCTAGTCGTTGATGCCATTCCCCTACCTAACATATGTGCACAGTTGTTAATATAGCTGGCATACTGCTGTAACAGAGTATACATGTTGTTAGGTACACTCCCAAACCCTGCATCATACATGTGATTGCGGACATGGTACTGGCATCATTACACACACATCAGACATTCATACAACACACAAATGTATGCTGACAAAGATGAGCATTTCCTGTGTACCTTACAGTACTGTGTGCCCATACTTACAGATACCTATGCCTGAGGAATGTAATCTGTGCAGACTACAGGAAACACACAAGACAGTGTTACCAGGGAATGTGAACATACACCATACTGTGCTGTTTAGGCCTACAGCTTCAGGTGGTACAACAGTTCAAATGTTGGCTGGATTCACCAGCAGTACCACTTACTGAGCATACATGTATTGCTTCAGCCTATGATGGGACACCACAGTTGTACACAAGGAACTACATCACAACATATACCATCCTACTATGTCTACATCCCAATAACTGACACATCTTTCTCTGGCCTCACACTTAGGACACAAACGACCATGACAGAAACAATCTCACACTTAGCTATCACACCATTACAGACCTTGCACACATTCACTGTCACACTCATTCCACCTCACATGGCAGGTATTGCACTGTGTACATGTCTGTGTGCATTGTGTCATAAGTAGGTAATACGCTATTGTCCCTGGGGCCTACAGCATCCTAGCTATATGCTACCCTGGCCTTTGACACACATGTAATTAGATTTCACTTCCACCTGTCAACCGGATACACAGAGGTGATTCCCAGGGCATGTTACCTATCCCCCAGACAATCATCAGGGGTATGTCTGACATCTGCTACTGAGGAGCCTTGTTTGTTCATGCTGGGTGGTTTACTCCAGAGTATGGCATATTTGCCAATAGGAGCCCATCCCTGCAGCATGTGCTGTTTAGTGAGGTTGCGGGGATTAGGGACCTAGGCCGTGTAGCCCGGTGGGATTGTGAGGTGTTGACATGGTGGTTGTCTGACTGCTATGGGTGTGACATACCTCTGTATGTTCGGCAGAGGTAACCTCTGGGTGGCCGGTATGCAACACACTGTAGCTGTGGTTATGTGTGTCAGTCTGCATAGGGTATGTGTTTCAGGGCAGTATTACCCTTTGTGAGGTATGGCTGTGGCCTTTCCACTTGCTGTAGTTGTCATGTGAGGTACATACCACATGGGGCATTGTGATGAGTACAGAGGAACACTGACCTATATTTCCGTACATGACACATCGTTTGTGATGACACGTACCACGTAGACAGATTACAAGACTAGTGTGGCACTGTGAATATCAAAGGGGAGGCTACTGTCCACCTGTGTCCCATGTTCCCTTCTGACACCTTCAGTGTTAGTCAGGCAACCACCTATCTGGTAGTTAGTGGGTAAAGTGTTTTGGAATGGGGTATGGCACTGAACACTGGTGTTCAGTCCATGCCTTGGTCACCAGGCACCTGTTGCAATACGGCTGACCCTGTGTATCCCTCTCTCACTATACATATATATATATGAATATTTATATACATATATATTTATCACTCTATATATACATATCTATATATACATATATATATATATATATATATATATATATATATATATATATATATATATATATCCATAGATATCCATATATATCTGTATATGTGTATCTCTCTCTCTCTCTCTCTCTATATATATATATATATATATATATATATATATATATATATATATATATATATATATATATATATATATATATATATATATATATATATGTATATATCTATATCTATCTATATATCTATATATATGTATATATCTATATATCTACATATCTATATATCTATATATATGTATATATGTATATATCTACATATCTACATATCTATATATATATATATATATATATATATATGTATATATATATATATATATATATATATATATATATATATATATATATATATATATATATATATATATATATATATATATATATATATATATATATATATATATATATATATATCTATCTATATATATATATCTATATATATATATATATATATATATATATATATATAAATATATAAAATACTTGTAAACAGCCACTGCTGTACATATACATGCATATATATGCACATATACTGCCCGCCTTTCATGGTGGGAATATCAATTATGGAACAGTTGTGAGACATACAATTATGTAATAATATTGCACAATGTTGCATTTCGCTGTCCTCAGGCCGTACAGCTGTAGCAGACCTCACTGGCTGTAACTCAGTCCCACAGCATTTAACCACCACATGACATATACCTGCACTGCTTGCTGTTTTCAATGCTACACACTACAACCTACATAGATATGTCCACATAGCAACCTTCAAATACATATATATGTCCAGCCTTCACTAACAGTTGCAGTATGTCCCATGTCCTATGCACATCTGCATATACATATAGATATGGACTGCTACCACATAAGGTGTGTTCACAGAATGTAGAGTGCCCTTCAGACACATCATTCAGATGCCAGCCAATACATCTGTGTTACATACCTTACCATTGTATTTCTCACCTCAGTCTGTTGTACCTGTTGATGTTTTTTTTTATTTGTTTGTGTCTTCCACTGCCTCTGTTTGTTTTTTTTTTTTTTTTTTTTTGGTTGGCTGGTGTCTCCAACTGCCTCAGTTTGTTGTTTTTCTTTTGTTTTGGTTGGTGTCTCCAACCGCCTCGGTTTTTTTTTTTTTTTTAGGTTGGTGTCTCCAGTTGCCTCTGTTTGTTGTTATTTATTGGGTTGGTCTACAACTGCCTCTGTTTGTTTGTTTGTCTGTCTGTCTGTCTGTCTCTCTCGCTCACTCTCTCTCTCCAGTTGCTGCAATAATATTATTGAATGTATAGACAGCAAGTACAGGCTGCTTTTGTAGGTATCTGCACATGTGCATGTGATGGCCTCTGCACCAATTGGTGCCCACCATTTAGTAATTGCATGCAGCCTGCTGTGTGGTAATTGCAGTTCTCACTGTGATTTCAGGACACTGCGATAAAATCATAGGTTAGGTAGCCGTAGGCCTTTCAGTTTTGCAAGGTGGGGACCATGCTTGTTTGCTGTGGACACTGTTGTGTCAGTCAGAAGGTTGGTATATGTCTCATATCTGAAGCTGGGTTGTAGCCAGTGAAATGCATGTTGTACTAAAACCTGACTGTTGCTTCTTCCAGCGCACTCTTCTCAGTGTGTAAGTTTACTCACACCTCCTAATGCTAACACTGGATACATGGGAGTATGTACTTTATTTTGGAATTAGGGAGTTAACTGGCATACAACAGTAGTTATTGCAATGTATTCCTATGGCTTTCCTATTTTCCCTTTACATTCACTCCTTGTAATGCATGTCATATTTTTTATTGCAATGTATTCCTATGGCTTTCCTATTTTCCCTTTACATTCACTCCTTGTAATGCATGTCATATTTCTTTATTGCAATGTATTCCTATGGGTTTCCTATTTTCCCTTTACATTTACTCCTTGTAATGCATGTCATTGTTCTTTATTGCAATGTGTTCCTATGGCTTTCCTATTTTCCCTTTACATTCACTCCTTGTAATGCATGTTATATTTATTTATTGCAATGTATTCCTATGGCTTTCCTATTTTCCCTTTACATGCACTCCTTGTAATGCATGTTATATTTCTTTCAGCACCAAGTTATTGTATATCTGCTGTGGCTTAGTGGTACATCATGCAGACTGATGAGCCCAAGGTATGGGGTTTGAGACTGACAAGGGTATTTTATTTTCTGCTGAGCAATACAAGGGCCTTGTCATACAGAGTGACAAAGGCACTTTTAAGCAGTTGTAAGCGAGTTGGCATGGGTTTGCGCGATGCTTAGCGATGCTAAGCACTGCTTAGCTTATTGTATTTTAGCAATACTAAGCTAAGCTTAGCTTAGCTTATTTTATGTTAGCAATAGTAAGTTAAGCTTGGCGTAGTTTATCATATCTTAGCAATGTTAAGCTAGGCACACACAGGCGCACACTGGTGCAAACCCGTTTACTACTGTTTACAAGTGCTCACTCCCGCTAACCTCCACGCTCATGTCTTTGACAGAAAAGTAAATGGGGAGATAGGAATGTGGTGTTAAAGGGTGCTCAAAGAGGGGAAGACAGTAGGGAAACTAGCTTGGGATGTACACGATGGGTGTGGAGAAGGTCCATAGCTTCCCATTTCTTTACCAGCAACAGCTGTGCATATGCAATACATTAGGTGGGATATTTGAAACCTTCCACCCCTGAGAGAGTGGTGAGGATATCTAAGTATTTTGTACTACCAATTATGAATATCAGGCACATGCACTGTTTGTGAACTGCTATACTGTCATTAGTACGTTACTCACATCTGAACAGTTTGTGGTTTGTGTTGGCATTAGCACAGTCTGCTCAGGATGACTGAACATATTTCTGTACTGTGTATGCCTACCTACACCCTTGGTTGTGCCTGACTACACGGGTATATAGTACCTTTGGGTAGGGGTGCAGAACTGCAGCATGCATTATTTATTATTGTGTGATGTTTATCTTACTGAACATGCAGAGTTGCTGTGTACCTGTAAGTCTATGAAGGCTTGTAGTCTGTCTGTGTAGCTCCCACCTGTGGACATATCCAGATGGTAGACAGAGGTTAGCCTAGTTTTCTTTTACTGTGCACCACAGCAGTCTTTTCATCACCTGAACAATGGCATTGTCACAGGTGGTTGCTAGCAGTACTTGCCTACATCCTTTGCTATTTCTGTGTTGTACTTCTACATAAGGGCATGCTTGTGGGATTCATTCTACAGCTATTTGCAGAGTGTGTAACAGCAGACCTTTCTGCCTACTGTTAGTACATTTCACAGGGAGTCAGAGGGGCACAACTAACATGTGTTTACAAATCAGGGTCATCACTGTAGAGCAGTCACTGTTGGGAGGTCTGTCCTGTGACCTATGCAAATATGCCAGTGTTTATCCTGTCCTGATACTGTGTGAGGTTTGTAAGCTGCTACTGTAACCTTATTCCGTACTAGCATGGCTGATTCTCTTTTCACAGTCATGTCATGCAATTCAACAACACCTGCTGGTTAAGGCCCATAGGACAAGATTTGTGTTATGCCATTCCTATTTTCCCTTTACATTCACTCATGGTAATGCATGATAAATTGCTTTCAGCACTAAGTTATTGTATATCTGCTGTGGTGTAGTGGTACTGCATGCAGACTGGAGTGTCTAAGGTCCCGAGTTTGAGACTGACAAGGTTTTTTATTTTTCTGCTGAGCAGTGCAAAGGCCTTGTCATACAGAGTGACTAAGACACTTTTAAGCAGTTGTAAGTGGGTTTGCGTGGGTTTGCGCGACGCTTAGCGATGCTTAGCTAAGTGCACACAAGGTCACACCCGCGCACCCTTGCTAACTACTGCTTAAAAGTGCTTACTCCCACTAACCCCCACGCTAATTTCTTTTAAAGAAAAGAAAATGGGGAGATAGGAAAGTGGTGAAAAAGGGGGCACAGAGAGGGAAAGACAGTAGGGAAACCAGCACGGGATGTGCAGGATGGGTGTAGGGAAGGTCCATAGCTGCCTATTTCTTTACCAGCAACAGCTGTGCATATGTATGAAATTTGGTGTGAAATTTGAAACCTTACACCCCTGAGAGAGGGGTGAGGACAACAAAATATGTTGTACTGCCAATTAGAATTATCAGTTTACATGTCCAGTGGACATGTGTGCGAATTGGGCAGCTATGTATGGGGCGTAATTTTTTTATGGGAACAGATTGCCCTTTTTTTTTTTTTTTTTCAGGTGAGAGTGGAATGTGAGGTAGAGGAAGTAGGTATATTTGGGGAGGTAGGTTGGGGAGGTAAACAGACAAGACAAACAAGACACATACAGGGGCAGAGTTTGACACATGGGGTGGGTGAACACAATTGACGGGGAAGGATGTTTGGAAATCACAAGCCCATGAGCCCACAGATGGCAACAGTGGAACTGAGATCCCCACCCATGGGCAGTCACCACTGCACCTTCACAGCCCCGAGGGTGGCTGTGCTGGGGGCTGAGTAGGATGGGCAGGCTCACCCGAGAGATGTGCCATGCTCGCCTCAAGCTGGCATAGGGGATCAGCGACTGAACGCTGGATCTCCCTATGCATCACAGCCCAGACCCTTTGAAGGGTGATGGGTGGCCCTTCTCCACCCATGCTTGCACGGGGGGGACGATCCCCATCCTCTGCAGTGCTTCCACCCAAAGGTGGCACAGGACCAATGGAGGAGGGGAGTCCAGGCTGGGAACCAGAGCCACTGGTGCCAGGTGCACTCGCCAACTGAGGAGGGACAGGTGGGTCTGCTGGGACCGGCCTTCCCATATGTTCTGTGATTAGGTGTGTTTCATTACAACATAAACAACAGCGTTCCAAATTAGTTGTAACAGCATGCAGTAATATTCCCATGAAACCAACACACCACAGTTCCAACAGTTGAACAGCAAACATAACACATGCATATATTGAACAACAGTGGTTATTCCAACCACATGCAGGGATGATTGGTAGCAACAGACCACCATGAACACGGTGTTTGAACAGGGCACATGCATCAACATGAGTGCAAATATTTATAGAACAATTGGACGTATATCCCAACAAATATTTATTTATTTATTTATTTATTTTATTTTACATTTGTTAACCGGGCTAGTCTAGCTGGATACATGTCCATTTTCAGTAGAGGCCCGGGGAGAAAAGCTCCACAATAAAGAGGTAGTTAAACATAACATTCAAGGATAGAGTTATAGTTGTTACATTCAAAGAGGAATCAAACATATATATTATACAATTATTTAAAAGAAGTACAATACCTATAATGAACTAGCATTAGAATTAGTTGAGACCATAGGTTAGTGGGTTTAGTAGGGACTTTAGTGGGCAAGGAGAGTTTTAGTATTAGTCAGGATTAGAGCAGGGGCAGAGCCATTGGGACTTCAATAGGTCTTTGAGGTGTTTTTTGAATTGGTAGAGAGAGGTCATGTGTCTTAGGTTATTTGGGAGGGCATTCCAGGATTTGCCAATGGAATTTGCATAGAGTGCTTCGCCTCCCAAGTTGTTAGACTTGATGGTTTGAACTAGTAGGCTTTTGGATGATCTAAGGGATGTGAGGTTGGAGTAAGGGGTAAGTATTTTGTTCAGTGAGGGAGTTTTTTCTGGATAATTAATTATTTTAAATGCCTCAGAGAGTTGGTTAAGTTTGAGTGTGTTGGAGAGTTCTAACCATTCGAGGGTCCTAAGATTTTGGCAGTGATGGGTCCGATAGGGCATCCCTGTTATAAATCTGGCTATGTGGTTATAGCTAGTAGACAGTTTGTTGAGTTCCTTCTTGTTGAGGAAGGAGAATACTGGCGAAGCATAGAGGAGTGTAGACAGAAGGTGGGTCCTAGCAATAGTTAGTTTGGTGTGCGGAGTTAAGAAAGTTTTTATTCTATACAAAGACCCGAGTTTTTTGTTTACAGACTTAATGGTCAGACTGACATGTGTATCAAATTTAAGTTTGTTATCTATGGTAACCCCAAGAAGTTTGGTGTGGGAGACGGGTTCGATTATGATTCCATTGTTGGAGGACACGCAGAAGGTTGGGGTAGTGGCATTAGGTGGTTCATTTACTTGGGGGGTATTTAGTGTGGGGAAAAATAGAAGTAATTTAGTTTTGGATGGATTTAGTAGTAGCTTTAGTTCTGAGAACCATGTTTCAACTAAGGAGAAGCAATTTTGGGTTGCAACTTGGAGTTTGGCAAGAGAAACGTCCGAGCATATCAGGGTGGAGTCATCTGCGTATTGAATGCAAGTGGCTTTAGGAATGATCGTGTAAACTGTTAATAAAAGGGAAAAAGAAGGGGCCGAGTATAGATCCTTGTGGAACACCGATATTAGTGGGGAGTAGGTCTGATAGCCTGTTTTGCCACTGAACCGCCTGCTTTCTACTCGATAGGTAGTCGTTAAACCAACTTATTGTTGATTTACCAAGATGAAAGGTTTGCAGTGTTTGTATTAGTAGATGGTGGTTCACCATATCAAAGGCTTTGATAGGTCAAGAAAAAGCGCAGAGGAAATAAGTTTGTTATTGCGGTTTTGGTTGATTGAATCAACAAAGGAGAGAAGAGCAGAGGTTGTGCTGTGATGGGGGCGGAATCCATGCTGGGTGTTAGACAGGAGGTTATTTTGAGAAAGATGGGTAATGAGCTGTTTATGAACACAGCGTTCCAGGATTTTGGCTAGGGGAGACAGTATAGCTATTGGCCTGTAGTTAGATGTGTCAGTGGAGGATCCACCTTTATGGAGAGGGATGATATAAGAGATTTTCCAGATTGAGGGGATAGAAGCTTCAGATTTAGATCGGTTGATCAGGATTGAAACAGGGTAGGCAATGGCGTCAGATGCTATTTGTAGGTAGTTGGCTGGGAGTAGGTCAGCCGCTAAGGTAGTTGGTTTGAGTTTTTTCAAGAGGGTACGAATGTAAGAGGTAGGTGTGGGTTGTAAGTTAAGGGAGGACTGAGAAGGGTTTTTAGTTGGGGTTGTGAATGAGGGAGTATTGGTAAGCTGATTGGCGAGAGACTGGATGGTCTCCGTAAAAAATGTATTGAAAGTGTTAGCTATTTCACTTGGATCTTTGCCGATGAGTTTACCAGGGGTGGGGGTGGTCGATTTTCCTGGACGAATGAGATGATTGAAGCCAGCCCAAAATTTTTTGGGATTGTGCTGGTGTTTGTCTTGGAGGTGACAAAAATGTTGTTTTTTGTCCATCAAGACGGCTAATTTGGTTGAGTTTCTAAGCTGAAGAAACTTGATCCGGTCCAGGGGGTTTTTGGTAGCTCTCCATTTATTCCAGGCCTGATCCCGGAGTTTAATTTTGGATTTGGTGTCTTTTGTTAGCCAAGGAGCAATACGTTCCTTGGTCCTGGTCAGTCTTTTAGGAGCATGAACATCAAGTATCTTAAGGAAAGTGTCATTAAAATAAGAGACACTGTCCTCTAAGGGAAGCGTTTTTAGGGAGGACCAGTTACATGCTTTGAGATCAGCAAGAAAGTGTTGTGGGACAAAATTCTTACTGTTCCTGACCAGCCTGGTTTGAGGATGGTTAGATGTTGTACATTTGTGTTTTAAGATAAAGGTAATAAGGTGGTCACTAAGGTCATTGGGAAGAGTCCCTGCAGTATAGTTATTTGGGGCTTTATTAGTAAGGATCCAGTCAATGATGCTCTCCTTTTGTTGAGCATTCCCAATTCTGGTGGTAGATAGTATATTTTGAGAGAAGCCATGCAAGTTAATGGGGAGAGGATTTGAGTGGTTGGAGTAGAGAGACCAATCAATATTAACGTCTCCTAGTATTATGGTTTCTTGGGGATAGGTTGTAGCTAACCAATTAAGGATATGCTCAAGGTTTTCAACGTTATTTCCTGGTGGTAAATAGACTACGATGAGATTAATACTTTTTTGTTTGTTGAGGGATAGCTTTAGGGCAAGCAATTCAAGGTTAGGAATTTTTGGGGGTTGGAGGGGGTTCATAGTGACGCTCAACGTATTCTTAAACATAACGGCTGTTCCCCCACCCTTTCTAGTTAGACGATCAGATCTGAGAACGTTATACCCAGGAGGGATGATTTCTTCGTCCTTGGTGCTAGGTTTTAGCCATGTTTCCGTTAGACACATAATGTCTGGGGAGTGGGTCGCAAGCATGGCATGTAAGTTATGGACCTTATTATTGATACTTCTTAGGTTGAGGTGAAAGATAAGGAGGGAGCCTGCTGAGGTTCTAGCTGAATTCAGGATGTTGAGGCCTGGATCAGAGTTAGGGCCTGGGTTGGGGTGGATGTCGCCATCTTTTGTGATGGATTTTTTCAAATAGTCAAATATCTTTTGGAGTTTAATTAGTAGTTTGAGAGTGTCCTTAGAGCTAGGTACTTTAGGGTGGCGAGGAGTAAGATGGGGTGTTTTGATGAACTGGTTATTACCGGGGTAGTGAAAGGGGGGGATGAGATTGGAGGGATTTTGGGAGTGAAGAGAGGTATGACCATTTGGGAGGTGGGCTCCTACAAGGGGTAGAGTTTCGTAACTTGTTAGATGATATGATATAATAAGAAGAAATGATATGAAGGGGAGGATAGTAAACAAATGTCTGTCCATGGTGAGAGGAGAGGTTGGTGAGTATGAAATGCTGATAGAAAACCTTGGAGAAATAGGGGAAATAAAAAAGCTAAGGGGGGAAAAAGGAGGGAGGATGAGTAAAGGTTGGTAGTGGGCGGTCCAAGGAAGTAGCCTTAGTTGTATAGGCAGTACCAGGAAGTGGAAGGGAAATGAGTCAGATTGAGGGACAGTTGTGGTTGGTTAGCCGTAAAGGGGGATGGGCTAAATGACCCTATAAATGTAGAGATAGTGGGGGCGGGTGGGAATAGGGGGCAGGGCGGGGAGCGGAGCGAGCCCGAGCGAAGCGAGGGCGAAGCGGGGACTACACCACCCAGGTTTTCCTGGGTCCTAGGAACCTGCGAGTACAACGTAAGCTTGCTTGTTTTCTTTGCGGTTAGTTCAATGTCCGCTAGCAGAACTAGTGGGATAAAATAGCAGCTATACTAGTAAGATACAAATACTGCCACAGTCACTAGATATAATGTACACTTTTAGGGTTTGAGAGGTCCTTTACCCTGGGATTTTAAGTCTTCGAGTGACTAGTTTCAATGGACCTGGGTGAAGGCTGGTTTGTGCATTCGCACTAGGGGTTCTTGTAGGTCAGCATCGGGGAGTTAGGATCCACGCGATGGGCATCAGGTGAGGGGGGTTATCTAAAGAGAAATAGAAGTATGAGAGATGGAAGGCTTATCAACAAACTACAAGTTAGCTCTAGCAGGTTATGATTAGAACATTACAGTAACATGATAATATCAGTAAGTAACAGCAAAGGGTCATAGTATACTTAACACACTAAGCATTAGCAGTTAGCAGTAGACTACACCACCCAGGTTTTCCTGGGTCCTAGGAACTCTTGAAAGTACAACGTAAGCTTGCTTGTTTTCTTTGGTTAGTTCAATGTCCGCTAGCAGAACTAGTGGGATAAAATAGCAGCTATACTAGTAAGATACAAATACTGCCACAGTCACTAGATATAATGTACACTTTTAGGGTTTGAGAGGTCCTTTACCCTGGGATTTTAAGTCTTCGAGTGACTAGTTTCAATGGACCTGGGTGAAGGCTGGTTTGTGCATTCGCACTAGGGGTTCTTGTAGGTCAGCGTCGGGGAGTTAGGATCCACGCGATGGGCATCAGGTGAGGGGGGTTATCTAAAGAGAAATAGAAGTATGAGATATGGAAGGCTTATCAACAAACTACAAGTTAGCTCTAGCAGGTTATGATTAGAACATTACAGTAACATGATAATATCAGTAAGTAACAGCAAAGGGTCATAGTATACTTAACACACTAAGCATTAGCAGTTAGCAGTTTACAGCCATGCGTGAGTCCCGCAAACAGTTTAGTTAATAGTGATAATACAGGTTGCTCAGGACAAATTAGGTACATATGAATATCGGTATAAAGCAGTATTTTAAAGCAACACCCCACTAACTGCGAGTACAACGTAAGCTTGCTTGTTTTCTTTGCGGTTAGTTCAATGTCCGCTAGTAGAACTAGTGGGATAAAATAGCAGCTATACTAGTAAGATACAAATACTGCCACAGTCACTAGATATAATGTACACTTTTAGGGTTTGAGAGGTCCTTTACCCTGGGATTTTAAGTCTTCGAGTGACTAGTTTCAATGGACCTGGGTGAAGGCTGGTTTGTGCGTTCGCACTAGGGGTTCTTGTAGGTCAGCGTCGGGGAGTTAGGATCCAAGCGATGGGCATCAGGTGAGGGGGGTTATCCTGGGATTTTAAGTCTTCAAGTGACTAGTTTCAATGGACCTGGGTGAAGGCTGGTTTGTGCGTTCGCACTAGGGGTTCTTGTAGGTCAGCGTCGGGGAGTTAGGATCCACGCGATGGGCATCAGGTGAGGGGGGTTATCTAAAGAGAAATAGAAGTATGAGAGATGGAAGGCTTATCAACAAACTACAAGTTAGCTCTAGCAGGTTATGATTAGAACATTACAGTAACATGATAATATCAGTAAGTAACAGCAAAGGGTCATAGTATACTTAACACACTAAGCATTAGCAGTTAGCAGTAGACTACACCACCCAGGTTTTCCTGGGTCCTAGGAACTCTTGAGTACAACGTAAGCTTGCTTGTTTTCTTTGCGGTTAGTTCAATGTCCGCTAGCAGAACTAGTGGGATAAAATAGCAGCTATACTAGTAAGATACAAATACTGCCACAGTCACTAGATATAATGTACACTTTTAGGGTTTGAGAGGTCCTTTACCCTGGGATTTTAAGTCTTCGTGTGACTAGTTTCAATGGACCTGGGTGAAGGCTGGTTTGTGCATTCGCACTAGGGGTTCTTGTAGGTCAGCGTCGGGGAGTTAGGATCCACGCGATGGGCATCAGGTGAGGGGGGTTATCTAAAGAGAAATAGAAGTATGAGAGATGGAAGGCTTATCAACAAACTACAAGTTAGCTCTAGCAGGTTATGATTAGAACATTACAGTAACATGATAATATCAGTAAGTAACAGCAAAGGGTCATAGTATACTTAACACACTAAGCATTAGCAGTTAGCAGTAGACTACACCACCCAGGTTTTCCTGGGTCCTAGGAACCTGCGAGTACAACGTAAGCTTGCTTGTTTTCTTTGCGGTTAGTTCAATGTCCGCTAGCAGAACTAGTGGGATAAAATAGCAGCTATACTAGTAAGATACAAATACTGCCACAGTCACTAGATATAATGTACACTTTTAGGGTTTGAGAGGTCCTTTACCCTGGGATTTTAAGTCTTCGAGTGACTAGTTTCAATGGACCTGGGTGAAGGCTGGTTTGTGCATTCGCACTAGGGGTTCTTGTAGGTCAGCGTCGGGGAGTTAGGATCCACGCGATGGGCATCAGGTGAGGGGGGTTATCTAAAGAGAAATAGAAGTATGAGAGATGGAAGGCTTATCAACAAACTACAAGTTAGCTCTAGCAGGTTATGATTAGAACATTACAGTAACATGATAATATCAGTAAGTAACAGCAAAGGGTCATAGTATACTTAACACACTAAGCATTAGCAGTTAGCAGTTTACAGCCATGCGTGAGTCCCGCAAACAGTTTAGTTAATAGTGATAATACAGGTTGCTCAGGACAAATTAGGTACATATGAATATCGGTATAAAGCAGTATTTTAAAGCAACACCCCACTAACTGCGAGTACAACGTAAGCTTGCTTGTTTTCTTTGCGGTTAGTTCAATGTCCGCTAGCAGAACTAGTGGGATAAAATAGCAGCTATACTAGTAAGATACAAATACTGCCACAGTCATTAGATATAATGTACACTTTTAGGGTTTGAGAGGTCCTTTACCCTGGGATTTTAAGTCTTCGAGTGACTAGTTTCAATGGACCTGGGTGAAGGCTGGTTTGTGCGTTCGCACTAGGGGTTCTTGTAGGTCAGCGTCGGGGAGTTAGGATCCAAGCGATGGGCATCAGGTGAGGGGGGTTATCCTGGGATTTTAAGTCTTCAAGTGACTAGTTTCAATGGACCTGGGTGAAGGCTGGTTTGTGCGTTCGCACTAGGGGTTCTTGTAGGTCAGCGTCGGGGAGTTAGGATCCACGCGATGGGCATCAGGTGAGGGGGGTTATCCTAACTCTTGTAACCGAACAAGAGGGCCAGTCTGGATCTGTACTATTTAAGATTACACATACCCATTGAGGTGTGAAATTGCATGGTTTATGCATAAACAGTAGGGTGTAGAAAAAACCTCTGTTAACATCTTATAAACACGTTTACTCTACACTACATTCCTAGTGACTGCAGGTGTATATTCCCTACATGTATTATTACACTTGCCACCATGCATTAGGTTGTGTAGTGGGTTTGGCTAGTTCAATCTATACTTGACCTATATCTCACATACTAACTGTCCAGGATGCAAATGTTACTGCTACATATTTCATGGTTGCATTTATATTTCTTTATCTACATATCCGGATGTTTTCACATGACATTTTCACTTCAAATTGCACAGAACCCTGCATTTATTGAAGCACACTTACATTTCTGGGGAACATATTAGCATGCTACTCGTGTGCCAGATTTACTTATGCATGCCAGCCAGTAACTGACTGTTGAGGACTGTATATTTACTTCACAGCTACTAGCACTTCCGTCACCCACTTTAGATGGGACTGCAGAACTCTGGGTTGCCAGCACTTTCTAACACATTACTATTTGTATAATGTAAGGGTACAACAACATTTCATACTAAGTGAAACAGATACACTCTGAGTTTTAGACCTTTATTAGTGACATTACACACTTTTCCACAGGCTCACTCCTTTATTTGTTTTAATGGTATATATGGCAGATATGTTCACGACATATTATACCTTTATTAATAGGTTAGCACACTCTTTTTTCAGGCTCACTCACATATTCTTTTATATGACAGTGCCTGCAGAGATATTATTCCAGACATTTGTTACCTTTCTTAATGGGTTACTACACTCTTTTTTTGCCTCTATAATGTTTTTATCTGACAGTACATGCAGAGGACTTATTCAGTCCATTTTATGGCTGTATTATTGGACTACAACACTTTCTTTCATGCTCTCTCCCATATTTTATATAACAATACATGCAGAATAATCACTAACCTGCCTGGCAGCGCAGCCTTAGCAGCCTATCAGCACAGGCTTGCTGATTCGTAACACGGTCACCTGCAGCTGTAAAGTAAATGAAGGGATATTGAGACATTCCTATCCATTATACATACTCCATTTTTAATTCTTACATACTACATTGCATGGCTACATACTCAGTACTGGGGCATCCCGCACCCCATGGGCCTCCTGTATTCACTGGTTCAGGTGGTCCTCCTTTTATTTCTTCAGGTCCGCATGGTGGTGACGGACCTGCTCACCAGTCCAAGGAACACCTGTGGCACTGGTGAAGTCACAAACTAACCGGTTCCAAGCCTCTGCCTTGTACTCCGTCCCTTGGAACTGGCCCTGCAGGAGTCTTGCCTCGTGATGGTGGACTAGGAGCCAAACCATGTATTTGGACTCCTCGATGCCCCATCTCTGCACTCGGAAGCGTGCTCCCTCTCCAACACCAGACATTCTGACCGCAGATGTGAGCTACAATCAGTTATGGCATGTATTCCCACCTGTGGGGCTTAAATATGCCGCATTTCCCGCACTTTTTTGTGATTGGCCATTTTGTAAAATTCTAGGCTGACTGCAGACCTGCTTAGTAATGGTTAAACTACCATTCCTAAGTTTCTGAATGTTAATAGTGGCTGTTTCCCCTATGTTGTCATGGCTTAGTGGTTCTGTACTTTGATTATGATGCAAAGGATCCTGGATTCAAACATTGTCATTCTTTTATTTTAATACTGTCTATACAGGCTAGGGGGTGTGGCTGCATTTAAGCAACTTAGCTTTACATTGCTCCCCTTTGCCCTACGGTGCCTTGGTTGGTGTGGCGCGCACGTCCGCACAAACACATTGTGCTGAGTAAAGCACTTTTAAATGTTGGGCAGCTCTATTGCACTGTGTAAAGCACTATTACACTATGGGCAACTCTGTCTAGCTGGGTGAAGCGCTATTAAACTATGGGCACCTCTGTTTAGATGGGTAAAGTGCTATTAAACTATGGGCACCTGTGTTTAGCTGTGTAAAACATTGCTTAATGGCAGACTATTATATATCTGGGTCTTTTCAAAATATATATTTTGTTCGCTGATACATTGGCCATGTCACTGCTTTTAATAAAATTTTAATCATATCTGTCTGGTATTATTTCAAATACTGATTTAAAACATAAATAAGAAGAGGAGTGGTGGAACTCGAACCGTGAATGCCTTCTCTTTGTGCATACGCTCAACCATTATGCTATTGCTATTTGGATTAATTTGCATAAGTAGTTCTTATATGCTCTTCAATGTCACAATTGCTAACTGTGGTTAAGCAATGGGCTCACCCGCGCAAACAAGCACAAATACAGGCAGCTAAATCGTGGATTTAAAAAAAAAATTAATATTTTACGTTTTATAACTCACACACACACACACACACACACACACACACACACACACACACACACACACACACACACACACACACACACATATGAACCTGCAGTCTGCACAGGACTAAAAATGTCCCTAACTTTTGGATAAGAATTTTAGTTAATTGGCAGACTGCTTCCTTCAGACAGGTGTATTCCTTTTTATAGTCTGTTTTTACATTATTTTCTCTGTTGTCAGACGCAATGCAGGTCATAGTGTTACTTAATTATTTATTTATTTATTTATTTATTTATTTTGGTGAGGAATCACTCCACCGACCCACCTGCATGATGACTGCAAATCAGAAAAACCAACCTATACTAAAAGTAATTGCACATCCTTAGGAATCAAAACTCTTAGCTCCTCCATGACACAAGACATCCTGAATAAAAATCACCCTAAAATTTTTGGCAGTCCTAGTAGTGTACAGGCCTACGAAGATGTCATGTGAAAAGCAAAAAAGCATGTGTGTTGTAAGGTTCATTCACTCTGAAATCTGTACATGCCTAATGCAATATCTTACAAAACACCTGTCATTATGTTCAGGTTGTCCTAACTCACTGTGATATCCTTAGCAATAAAATAAGCAGCTCTTAATAAACTGATTTCCTTAGATTCAGTCAAATAATGTTCTGAGTTTCCTCTGTTTTTGGATTTAATATCAACACATTGAAGTATTGGCAGATTATAAATGGGGACTAATTCTGTTATTCACTACCTATTAAGCATTCTCTTTCCACTACACGAAAAATGCTTCCCATTACAAAGGAAAGGAAGAGATGGAGATGTAATCACAATAAGAAAGCACAGAGAAGTGTAATCATTAACAAAAATTGAAGAGAAACATCTGAACTGGATAAAGGGACACAGCTCCATCAGAAAGTTGGGCAAATTGTAAATACAAGTGGCTAAAGTTTAATTTGCTGAAATAAGCAAACTGATAATTTATCCTGCAATGAAAACATCTGGCATTAAGTATATACACTAAACTGAAAATATGCAAACTGTATAATCAGCTGGTTCCTTGTTAATGAAACCAAGTTACTTGGTAATGCATTTATTGACTGTTTTCATATGAAACTGTTTAACTTAAAGCACACAACCAGATAAATCATCAGTTCTTTCAGACTCCATTTGTTCACATTTGCAATGTTATTACTGAAAAATTAAAAATATATTTCATAAAATTCCTTCTTGTGGCAAAACTACTGCTGCTGATGCCCTTTTCCCAGATATGTATAAGAATACAGCCTTTACATCATTTATTCTCTTACACTTGTAATACATCTGCCCGCTTCAACAAATATTACTCTAGACATTTAGAAGCACATCAGTGTTATATCTATTCAAAAGGATAGCAATTTAAACAGAAAATTACAGAGACATTTCTTTACTGTCTCTTCTTCTGAAAGTTTTATTTACAGCAACAAAACTGAAGAGATTTAAATGACTCTGGTTTTCTATGTGACATTCAGCATGAGTTTAAACATAATCAGCATAATCACGTTAGCATTACAAATTCTGTTTATAAAACCTTTTAAAGTATGGTCACTACTACTATTTTTGTTAATTTTTGTAAAGCATTTAACTCAGTTTTTCTTCAATCTTTCTCAGTGAAGTGTTTAAATATTACTTTAACCAGCAATGCACACTCTGCCTTCCTCTCAGTTTTATGAATGTAAGTCTGTAAGTCTTTTAACACCTTTATTGAATTATCACTTGTGACATAGGCAAATTTGCATTCATATAAAAGTAATCTAACTATAACATAACAAACATACTTCACATATACTGCTATATATCATATAACCTAAGCAACATTACAAGAGTTCTTGAGGTATTTTTCTCTCATTTCCCATTTCTCTGTGTTAAAACATACCACAAATGGTTCAATCTCTGACCCCCATTTATTTTTCACTTATATTAACACTTATGACCTTAGATACATTTCATCTTAAGGTTCATTTATACATATATTATCTGATCTTTTTCAACATAAATTCCACTGCTTGTTCAAGCACAAGCTTGACAGTGCCCATGTAAAGTAAGTTAAGATATTTTGTCCACTTGAGATGACTCATTAACCAGACCAAAAATTGCCTTTGAGACCATTTATTAATACAGATTAACATTGTGACAATAGTGAAAGACAATCATCAACACACACAGATGAACATTGGAGACCACATTCAACAAATAATCCAGGTAGCTGGTTATTGTTATGCAAGCCCATTCCAGACCCACAGATTATCATCCAGGAGTGCACATCTAACCCCTTGGACACATTTCCCAACCCCTCCAGGTTGGGGTTTACCCCTTTTTGCCCATAAACCTTGCTTTAGATACCATAAACCTTCAGCCTTCACAGGTTCATAGGTAGGTACTAGGCTATCGGTTCAAGGGCCTAAGTAAGCCCTGCCAGCAAGGTTCCCTGGCTTACGCCACCCAAGAAAATTAATTTCCTGTGCCCCTGTCAAGTAGAGCCACAGAAGTGATCCCCAGGGTGTATTTCCTATTTCCCATCCACTCATCAGGATTTTTCATGAAGAGTGCTAATGAGGAACTTTGCTTAACACAGATGGGTAGCTTGTTCCAGAGTATAGGAAGTCTCTGGGACAGGAATCTATCCCTCCGGCATGTCCTGTTTATTGTGGTGACAAGGTTTAGGTCCCTAGAGTGTGTAGCACGGAGGGATTGGGATTTCTTTAGGTGTAGTATGTCCAACAGCGCTGGGTTTAACATAGCTTTATATGTTAGGCAGAGATCTCCTCAGAGTAGGTGATATGCTACAGAGTAAAGATGGAGTTTTTTGAGATGGTCAGTGTAGGGCATCTGTTTGAGGCCAGTAATCCTCTTTGTGAGGTACTTCTGTGGCATTTCCAGCTGCGGCAGATGTCTTGTGAGGTACATTCCAAAAGGGGCATTGTACTCTATAATGGGTCTAATGAGTGCTGAGTAGAGGGGAACAATTACCTCTTTTTTCATGGATGAGAACCCTTTTGTGATGAGGTGTGCCACAGAGAAGGATTTCCTGACTACTGTGGCGATGTGATTATCAAAGGAGAAACTACTGTCCACCTGGATCCCAAGATCTCTTATCGCACAATTGGCATTAAGTAGACTGTCGTTTATGTGGTAGTTCATGGGTACAGAGTTTTTACCAAAGGGGATGACAATGTACTTTTTAGCATTGAGCTTGAGGCCATGCCTCTGATACCAGGCATCTGTCTCAGTGAAGCCTTTCTGTAGGATGTCCACATCATTTGGAGACTCCACTATGGCTCCTAGTTTGCAGTCAGCTGCAGACTTTGTTAGCCAGAGGCCTTCTGTGATAGTCTGTACTTTAATAAAGATGATAATCCCAGCGAAACAACAAAATTGCAAACACACCAAAGGTGAATGAACGCCAGGAATACAGGATACTGTGCTGGAAACACTTAATTTATTGACATAAAATAGGTTGAGCGCTTTCTACAGAAGTAAATCTGTCTTCTTCAGAACATCATAGCATGGAATCATGACGCTTATATATCATAATTGAAGTAAAAAGCCCGCCCCCGCGGAAAGGCTGTCTGTAGTTGTGTAGAAATTTCAATCCCTATACAAACTGCACAGTGTCACAGTGTACCCAGTAAATTAAGTGTTTCCAGCACAGTATCCTGTATTCCTGGCGTTCATTCACCTTTGGTGTGTTTGCAATAGTCTGTACTTTGGAGAAGTAGATACCAAAGAGGAGAGTTCCCAGGACTGAACCCTGTGGCACTACACTTGTCACTGGTTTGAAGTCAGATTTTGAGTCTGCAACTTTTACAGTGTGGGTTCTGTCAGTGAGCCAGTTGGCAACCCATCTTGTGATGTAGGGATTTATACCTAGTTTAGTGAGTTTAGCTATAATTCCAGAATGAGAGATGGTGTTGAAAGCCTTGGCGAGGTCAAGATAGGCTGTGTGAACCACCTTACCCTCATCTACGGCTTTGGTGACTGCCTCAAAGAAGTCGATCAGGTTCAGAAGGCATGATCTGCCTTTCACAAACCCAAACTGGGTGGGTACCAGAGTTTGAAGGTTACCAATGTCTTTGTTTATGAGTTCCATGATGATACGTTCCATGGCCTTGCAGTCCAGGCTCGTCAGGCTAATTGGGCGATAGTTCCCAGGATCAGTGTTGGCTCCCTGTTTGTGGAGTGGGATAACTGTTGCTCTGTGCCATTCAGTGGCCACAAAGCCTGACGTGAGACTATGATTGAACATGGTGCTTAGGTGGGGAGCCAGTTCATTCTGAAGTTCATGTAAAATGCAGCCTGGGATGTCATCCGGTCCCATGGATGCTGTGTTTTTGGTTTTAGAGACTGCAGCTTTTACCTGCATAGATGTTATTAAAGGGACTCTGCATTCTTCCTTTATAGATATGGGCCCTTTAGGGGGCGAGAGGGGGGTAAAGTTAGCACTGATCCTATCTGCCAGGATATTGGTAATATCAGTTTGTTTTGTATATTTAGTGCCATTGTGCTGTAACTCAGAGCAGATCTGAGTGTTGCCATTGAGATTCTTGACATAGCTATAGAATGCTTTGTGGTTGTCTTTAGATTCAGTGGTGATTTTGTTTTCATAGCTAGCCTTGGAGAATCTTATAAGGGACGTCAGCTTCTTACTGAGGCTGACCAGAAAGCTCTTCCACTCATGGGATTTTACTCTCTTTTGCAACAGTTTCTTCCTTCTGTTTGTTTATGACAGGGAACCACGAGATTGGCTTCCTTTTTTTGCAGGATAGTGTCTTGGTTCTGTTTGGGATATCACGATCCATGCACTCGTGTAAGCGATTATAGAATGCATTTGTGTAGGATTCAGCAGTCATAACTGTATTGTCCATCTGCATGGGTGTCATGAAGTTCGCCACTTCTGTCTTAAGAAGCATGAAGTTGGCTTTGTAGAAATTTTTTACCGTGGTTTCCTTAATGGTTGGGGTCGGGATGGGGATATCTAGGGTGATTAGCTTATGGTCGGATCTGACCAACAAGGAGTTGACTTCAGGTGTGGAACACCGGTCACTCATGTGAGTAATTATTAGGTCTAGGATACTGTTACCCCTTGTGGTGGTGTGGATAAGTTTATCCAGGGCATTGGAATTTATGAATTCCAGAAAGCGTTGAGCGAAGGAGTTGGTACATGAGAAGTTTTCCTAGTTAATGGTGGGGTATTTGAAATCGCCCATTATTAGGGTGTTTGGTTGAACCTTAATATTTTACAGTATATCAAGAAATGAGGAGTGGGAATCCTGGGGCATGGTGGCAAGCTACAATTTGGATTGCAGTTTTTCCCAGAGTTAGTTGCACTTGGATAACCTTGGCTGCATTATGCTGCACAACTAGCCTGGAGGTGTGTATATCCTTAATGAATATGGACACACCTCCACCTTTGGTGTTCTGATCCAGGTTAGATGGCCGAAAAGTGTGGTATGAGTTATAGCCAGGTAATTCAGGGGTGCTCTCTAGAGCCTTGAACCAGGTCTCAGTCACTGCACAGATATCAATGTTCTCCATTTTAAAGAGTGCCTCGAGTGAGTGCATTTTGAGATTTAGACTTCTAGCATTGAGTAGCATTACCCTCAGTTTTTGCTTGCCTGTTCCTGTTACACTGGTGAATTTGTCATTTGAACCTTGCCTAAAAAAGGCACTATAGGGGCAACAAGACCCTTAGCTAGTATCTGGAATCCCAGGGGCGACTGGTGCATGCCATCTCTGGCAAAGCATTGTGGTCTGTTGACCATGTCGTCCCAGGCAGACAGATACTGGTTCCCCTTAGAATGACACCAGAAGCTTAGACAATTGTTGAAGTCAATCATTTTGTCCTTGCACTGCGGTATCATTCTGGGAGATGGTGGGATGCTACTCAGGGCTAGGGCCAAACCTGCCTGGGCTACAAGATCAGAGAGCTCTTCCATGTCTCTTCATGTAGTCCAGGGAGGTATGTCCCAGGTCATTCACACCAACATGGACAATGACAGAGTCATGTCTATACTTGTTGTGGAGTGACCTGAGTGCTTGGGTTATGTGGCGAATCCTGGCACCCGACAGGCAGCTGACAGTAACCTTCTCCTTGTTTAGCCTAGTGAGTGGAACATCAGTGTGCCTGACTATAGAGTCATCTATGACTAGTGTGTTGGGTATGTTGTTTTGCCTTATGGGCTGTCATTTATTGGCACACTGATTCTGTGGGCTATGGGTCATTTCGGTTGTGTTGCGAGGTGGAGGTTTCTTGCGTTTCTTCTTTGGAGGTCACTGTTGCTTGAGCAGATTATTATTGAGAGCCTCTGCAAATGTTTTTGTGGTTCTATGTGTGGATTTTGGTGGCATAGATTTAGTCGGACTATGTGATGAGTGTGGCGTGGCACAAGTGTTTACCTTCTCCTCTTGACTGTCAAGTTCAGTCTTGGTTGGAGAGAGCTTTACCTCCAGTTTGGCTAGATAAGTGCATCTCTCACAGGTTATGGTGTTGGGTGGTAGGAGGAGAGGGTTGTCTGTGTACATGAGGCAATTGCTACATTGCCCCAGGATGCCTAGATTCATCAGATAGACAGAAGAGAACACTGGGAGCTGACCCTTGGACATGCCTGAATAAAAAACTACTTTCCTCTAGACAAGTGAGGAAAGTGAGTATAAGAGCAGTTTTTCTCTAAGCAAGTGAGGAAAGTAAGTACACAAACTGTTTTCCTCTAGGTAAACAGGAAGGTTGAGTGCTGTAGTAGGTTGTAGCTTATTTAGTGCTAACAACAAGTTCTGAACAAGTGCTGAGCACGAATAAGCAAATTCATGTGCTAAAACTAAGAATATGTACCTGGATCTTGTGGTAGCTATGCTACCTAGTGCTTACCACTTGCACTGATAAGCTAGAATGCTTCCCTCCAACACAGAAAGGCTTGGGGGCTCAGAAGCTTACAAACAGTCCTGGATACAGCAAATCTGTATCTGGACTAGACTAGTTCCAGGAAAAGTGGGAAACAAGTGCAAACATGGGCTTTTAAACCAGAAAGTTGAAAGAGATGGAAAGACTGCACAAACGGCTAATAAACTACAATTTTTGGGCCACAAACCACTCTTGTGGTAGATAGGCTACCTAGTGCTTACACTTCCACTGATAAGCTAGAAAGCTTTCCTCCAACACAGAAAGGCTTGGGGGGATCAGAAGCTTACAAGCAGTCCTGGACACAGCAAATCTATTTCTGGACCAGACTAGTTACAGGAAAGGTGGGAAACAAGTGCAAATGTGGGCTTTTAAACCAGAATATTGAAAGAGATGGAAAAACTGACAAACAGCCAATAAACTACTATTTCTGGGCCAGAAACCACTCTTGTGGTTGATAGGTTACTTAGTGCTTACCACTCCAACTTATAAGCTAGACAGCTTCCCTCCAACTCAGAAAGTCTTGGGGGGCTCAGAAGCTTACAAACAGTCCTGGATACAACAAATCTGTATCTGGACTAGACTAGTTACAGGAAAGGTGGGAAACAAGCAGAGACACAGGCTTTTAAGTCAGAAAGTTGAAAGAGATGGAAAAACTGCCCAAATGGCCAATAAACTACAATTTCTGGGCCAGAAACCACTCTTGTGGTAGATAGGCTACCTAGTGCTTCCCACTCCCACTGATAAGCTAGAAGGCTTCTCTCCAACACAGAAAAGCTTTGGGGGCTCAGAAGCTTATAAACAGTCCTGGTTATAGCAAATCTGTATCTGGACTAGACTAGTTACAGGAAAGGCAGAAAACAAGCTTAGAATTTTTTTTTTGGAAAGTGGGAAGGGAGAAAGGAGATGCAGAAGATAATTCAAAATTAAGGACCTAAGTGGCTTGCCCTTCACAAATGTTCTCTCTGTATTAGATAGGAAGAGCTAGTGACACTAGACTGGAATAGAGCTGGGATAGAGGTGAACAGATGGGACTGGTAGGAGTGTCTGAAGTCAAAGTATGATCTCACTGTAATTGGATGAGTGAGCAAATGAGATAGACCCAGGAGAAGTGTTCAAACACAAATTTGCAGGTGGGCAGGCAACTCCAAAGCCAGCAAGATTAATACCACAACAAGACCAGGGAGGGCAGGCAGGAAACTAACTGCAGAGACAGAGAGAGACCACAGTATTCTATGAAACAATTAAACAGAAAAATAAATAACTGCAGAGAGACAGAGACCACAATATTCAATTAAACAATTAAATAGACAAAAATAAAATGCAGTACAATCTTTAACACTGCAAGTTTTTACTTAACTCAGCTAGTAATGCAGTTGATTGAAGGTATGTAGCAGAAGCCAAACAACTCAGATATTGAGCACTAATAAATTCAAAGATATGTGACTAACACTTATAAATACAGAGAAACCCTCTCGGCTAAGAGTTTAACAATGAATATCAATGAAGTGAAACACAATAGCCTCCTACAAACTGCAGAGACAGAGAGAGCCAACAGTATTCTATGACACAATTAAATAGAAAAATAAATAAGTACAGAAAGACAGAGACCACACTATTCAATGAAACAATTAAACAGACAAAAAAAATGCAATACAATATTTAACACTGCAAGTTTGTACTTAACTCAGCTAGTAATACAGTTGATTGTAGGTATGTAGCAGAAGCCAAACAACTCAGATATTGAGCAGTAATAAATTAAAAAAATGTTGATTAACACTTATAAATACTGAGAAACCCTCCAGGCTAAGAGTTTAACACTGAATATTAGTGAAGTAAAACACTATAGCCTCCCACTAACTCCAGAGACAGAGAGAGACCACAGTATTCTATGAAACAATTAAATAGAAAAAAAATAACTACAGTGAGACATGGACCACAATATTCAATGAAACAATTAAATTGACAAAAAAAAAATAAAATGCAGTACAATCTTTAACACTGCAAGTTTGTACTTAACTCAGCTAGTAATGCAGTTGATTGTATGTATGCAGAAGAAGCCAAACAACTCAAATATTGAGCAGTAATAAATTCAAAGATATGTGACTAACACTTATAAATACAGAGAAACCCTCTAGGCTAAGAGTTTAACACACTGAATAGCAATGAAGTGAAACACAATAGCTCCCACTAACTGCAGAGACAGAGAGAGACCACAGTATTCTTTGAAACAATTTAATAGAAAAATAACTACAGAGAGATACAGACCACAATATTCAATGAAACCATAAAATAGACAACAAAATAAAAATAAAATGCAGTACAATCTTTAACACTGCAAGTTTGAATTTAACTCAACCAGTAATGCAGTTGATTGTAGGTATGTAACAGAAGCCAAAACATCAGATATTGAGCAGTAATAAATTCAAAGATATGTGACTAACACTTATAAATACAGAGAAACCCTCTAGGCTAAGAGTTTAACACTGAATATCAGTGAAGTGAAACACAATAGCCCCCTACTAACTGCAGAGACAGAGAGAGACTACAGTATTCTATGAAACAATTAAATAGAAAAATAAATAACTACAGAGAGACATAGACCAAAATAATCAATGAAACAATTAAATAGACAAAAAATAAAATGTAGTACAATCTTTAACACTGCAAGTTTGTACTTAACTCACCTAGTAATGCAGTTGATTGTAGGTATGTAGCAAAAGCCAAACAACTCAGATATTGAGCACTAATAAATTCAATGATATTTGATTAACACTTATAAATATGGAGAAACCCTCTAGACTAAAAGTTTAACACTGAATATCAGTGAAGTAAAACACAAAAGCCTCCACTAACTGCAGAGACAGAGAGAGAGAGACCACAGTATTCTATGAAACAATTAAATAGAAAAAAAAATAACTACAGAGAGACATAGACCAAAATAATCAATGAAACAATTAAATAGACAAAAAATAAAATGTAGTACAATCTTTAACACTGCAAGTTTGTACTTAACTCACCTAGTAATGCAGTTGATTGTAGGTATGTAGCAAAAGCCAAACAACTCAGATATTGAGCACTAATAAATTCAAAGATATGTGACTAACACTTATAAATACAGAGAAACCCTCTAGGCTAAGAGTTTAACACTGAATATCAGTGAAGTGAAACACAATAGCCCCCTACTAACTGCAGAGACAGAGAGAGAGACTACAGTATTCTATGAAACAATTAAATAGAAAAATAAATAACTACAGAGAGACATAGACCAAAATAATCAATGAAACAATTAAATAGACAAAAAATAAAATGTAGTACAATCTTTAACACTGCAAGTTTGTACTTAACTCACCTAGTAATGCAGTTGATTGTAGGTATGTAGCAAAAGCCAAACAACTCAGATATTGAGCACTAATAAATTCAATGATATTTGATTAACACTTATAAATATGGAGAAACCCTCTAGACTAAAAGTTTAACACTGAATATCAGTGAAGTAAAACACAATAGCCTCCACTAACTGCAGAGACAGAGAGAGAGAGACCACAGTATTCTATGAAACAATTAAATAGAAAAAAAAAATAACTACAGAGAGACACAGACCACAATATTCAATGAAACAATTAGACAAAAAAAATGCCGTACAACATTTAACACTGCAAGTTTGTAGTTAACTCAGCTAGTAATGCAGTTGATTGGAGGTATGTAGCAGATGCCAAAAAACAGATATTGAGCAGAAATAAATTCAAAGATATGTGACTAACACTTATAAATACAGAGAAAGCCTCTAGGCTAAGAGTTTAATACTGAATATCATTGAAGTGAAACACAATAGCCCCCACTAACTCCAGAGACAGAGGGAGACCACAGTATTCTATGAAACAATTAAATAGAAAAATAAATAACTACAGAGAGACACAGACCACAATATTCAATTAAACAATTAAATAGACAAAAAATAAAATGCAGTACAATCTTTAACACTGCAAGTTTGTACTTAACTCAGCTAGTAATGTAGTTGATTGTAGGTATGTAGCAGAAGCCAAACAACTCAGATATTGAGCAGTAATAAATTCAAAGATATGTGACTAACACTTATAAATACAAGGAAACCCTGTAGGCTAAGAGTTTAACAGTGAATATCAATGAAGTGAAACACAATAGCCCCCACTAAATGCAGAGACAGAGAGAAACCACAGTATTCTATGAAACAATTAAATAGAAAAATAAATAAGTACAGACACAGACCACAATATTCAATGAAACAATTAAATAGACAAAAGAATAAAATGTAGTACAATCTTTAACATTGCAAGTTTGTACTTAACTCAGCTAGTAATGTAGTTGATTGTAGGTATGTAGCAGCAGTCAAACAACTCAGATATTGAGCAGTAGTAATGATCTCTCAATCACACAGTCGGCCATTGAATCACTAAGGGGGGAATGCTGGGAAGTGGATTGAGGCCACAAAGTAGCCACCCACCAGTATTTCTCCATGCTGTTCCCCCCATTCACACAGTCTCTTCATAACTTGCTGTTTGATGCAATGACACACTCAGCAGAACATAAGCAGATCAAAAATTGACAGTGCCAGCTGTAAATTGAGTAAGTCCAAACCAAACTCATTAACATGACTTCTATCAAAGGCATGAAAGTCATTGTCTAGCCTCGAGAAATCATCATGTTCAATGATGTGAATGCCAACTAATCCCACTGCTCTTGCCACATGGTGATTGATAAAGTACCTGGATAATTCAGCTGAGGAGCACATCACTACCCTCTCCAATAAAATCCTTGTAGGATAGTAGTTCAACAGACAAGCAAGTTAGTCCATAGAGTTACTAAGGTATATAAATCAGATAAAATTCTGTCTAGGAGCCCTTTTTTGGCACTTGGGTTAAATTGTTGCTTCCCAAGTGAATGATTACTGCAGGGGGCCTATGCCCACTGGTGAGAAATTGGTCCCAAACATTGCAAAGCAGAAACCAAGAAAGACCTGGAAAACCAGTCCAACAGGTTATCCAGGCATTTCTGTACAGGAATGTTAACTCTTTGGGGTGAATCCTTGCCCTTGTAGCCACTCTGTATACAAATAAATGTCCCAAAATCCACATCACATTTTTCCCCATAAAAATAAAATATGCCTGTTAAGAGTTTACTATCAAAATGTGGAATGGCACTTAAGTAAAACTAGGATGGTCGAATGTGTCTTTTCCAGTTTCCATTATGCTGTTCTGAAAACTGCTCGAATGCATATAAGCAAATGGTAGTGTATATTCGCAAATGTGCATTCGACGTTCTGATAACAGATCTTCCTACAGTGGGGATCAGGAAATTTACCTTTTTCATCACTGTATTATGCTCTCGGAGTTAAAATATATAATATGCAGGGGGTGTGGGGGATGCAGGGGGGCAAGTCCCCCCTGCAAAAACATTACTGGTAACACAGACTTTCGACATTGTGAACTTCCCGTGTTCAAATGTTGATTGTGTGGTTACCATTTCCAATATTTTGGCAATTTTGTACTAGCAGATTCAGAAAACTAACTTGATCAAAAGGTGGACATTTTTTTTGATTTTCCACCTTGTGATAGTAAACCCTTGTTAAGCCCTAATACAATAAGGTGTCAGATTTCCTGCTCCACATCCTCTCTAGGACTTTAACTTTAACTGAATACCCTTTGAGCATCAGGTCTGATGTCCTACCTATGTGAAAGGATTGTGAAGAGAAACTTTAAAAGGGGATGTCTGGATTTGCCAATGCCTTCTGGTGAGTCAAATTTACCTCACTGATGATGATGAAATGGCCTGACCTCAAACAAAAAAGGACCTGAAGGAGACCCCCCCAAGCTCAAGTGTGCAGAATGTTGTGACCAAAATAACAACTTCTCATCTGTAAGTGAATTTGATGCTGCCAAGTTGACTGGTCTTAGATTTCCTCAACCATACTAATACAGACCCATTCGTTAAAAACACATCTTTCCAGTACAAAGTTCAGAGCAATTCATTTGCTGTTAAGGTTGAGGCATAAAAATCAGATAAACAAAGTAGCCCAGACCACAAATGAATAATAAAATTCATCTGATGAGTAATAGCATTCCATAATAATGTGACCAATGAGGTGGAAGCCTATAGGTTTCCTGGGATCTTGCAATGCTCCCCTGGCATTATCCCATCCCTTATTCATCCTATATACCAGCCAGGAAGTAAGATCCTCTCCATGTTGCCTGCTGCTATACAGACCAAAAATTTGGTAAAATTCAATTCTGGATTGGTTGGAGGACTCATCTGAAATTGCTTCAGAAGGATTTGAAAGTACGAAGTGGACAGATGGTCATGATAGAGCTGCTTGCTCCCAGAAACAGCAATACCATCTGCAGGGCATCTTGACAAAAATTCTTCTCTAAAACCATGTCAAAAATTGTGATCCACCCTTCATCATTAATGAGTCCAAAAACTCCCCTAGATAATCATCTATTCCTAGACCCCTTTCTGAGAAAGGTGCCGCACACACAGTATTGCCCTCATTACCTTTAGTTTCTGAAGCAGGATCTGTTGCATAAGCTGGAGTCTCTACCAAATTCCCAAAGACAATGGTAGTATATTTTTAAGTCCTCTGCCTTACCTTCTTAGCTTGGGTTTCAGTTGCCTCTTGATCTGCTTCTGTTGCTAGTTGCTGCTTCCTCTTTCTATGGGGAAAGCTTGCATAGAGTATTTGTTTTCTTTAATCTGAAATAAGACCTTGGGCCTCACTTGTTAAACAATGCTATCTCTCTTTCAGTGTCTGTAATACTTCTTCTTTTGGCTGTTCCCATTAGGGGTCACCACAGTGGATCATCTATTGTCATTTTTTCCTGTCCTCTGCATCTTGCTCTGTCACAGTGCCTGTAATACTATAGATCCAGAAATGATAAGAAAAGGTTGATTAAGAAACATGATAAATCAAACTGAAGTTATACCCACTAACTCCTGTTCAGTAACGCCCTTGGTTAGTGCCCATGATTCCCAGCAAAATATATAAATATATTAAACCTCTGGTTACCCCTTTCTTTTAGCTTTAATGTCTATACAAAGATAATTCTGATATTTCTGGCCATTTTATCAGAAGTAATAAATAAGGATCGAACTCTTCAATCAAATCTCTCCACCTCTACTTCTAAGTCTAAAATAAAGTGGCTAGAAGGTGGCCAATTAATAATAGCCAGTAATTATTTCTCTTACCTTTATAAGCTGTCAAAGTCACAGAATCTGTGATAATGTACAGTCCTAAGAGACAATGCTTCAATACCCTGTGATCTTCTAATAGCTTCTTTTATGAAAAAAACATGAGCCAACAGTATTTGCTAAAACCTAAGAGGTGTGCCTTACCCACTGCAATAAGCATTAAGTAAATTCGAAGATGAAATACATTCAACAGTAGCTGGAATAAGCAAGGGTGCCAACTGCTAACCTAGGCAGCCCCAGCTTCATAATACATTATTCTTCTCATTTTTAAATGTTCTTTGTTCTTCTGTCCTGGAGTACTTCAGCCATTTATAAACAGCACGCTGTTGAACTCCGTGAGATAAAAGATAAGTTGTTGCAAGCTAATTCAACCAAACAAATCCAAGATCACAATCTGATATACTAGGACTATCGCCATAACTGAAATAATCAGGGATACTTTTAAAATAATTAGTACTATCAATTTCAGATATTGTTAGAATAAGAGAATGCGAATTACCATTTATTTTTGAAGTAAAAGAAGTCTGTATCTCTAATTATTGTCATTATTTATTAAGTGTAATGCATCACCACCTTTTCTCCAAAGGTCACCGATTTTTAGAGAGATTAAAAGAGTCAAATCAGGGACAGTTGAGAGGTAACTGGTGTTACATATCCTCTTATCCCTTTCCTTTCACATTTAAAATGTATTATATATATATATATATATATATATATATATATATATATATATATATGGATTCACTTTACATCCTCGAAATACTGAAATGTCAAAATTCAGTATTTCAAAGCTATTAAAGTCAAAAATTTAAAAACACGAAAACTCAGAACTGCGAAATTCAAAATCTCGCACACCAGAGATTTTGAATTTTGCGCTTCTACTCCACACACCTTCCTCCCCACACACAAACACCAGCTCTCTACCACATAAAAGCATGGGAGCAAGCCCCCCTGCACCCTCCATGTTGGGGGCAAGCCCCCCACACCCACCCTACTTAAATATTCTCGCTATGAGGTCGCACTACATACAAACACACACAAAACACCACCACACAAGCTACATTCTCCTTGCGTACACACATCACAGCAACTATACATACCAACACACACCACAGCCCCTGCCCAAAACCCTTAACACACACACACTTACCTGAATCCATAACCACAGTGAAACCTCAGAAGCACGAAATTCAAAACCTCCAGTATTCCAGGTTTTGAATTTTGTGCTTCTGAGCTTTCGCTCTTCTCAGGATTCCACTTTATAGGCTCAAAATACTGAATTTCAATATTTCAGTTTTTCCATCTTCTAAAGTGAATCCATACACACACACACACACACACACATATATATATATATATATATATATATATATATATATATATATATATATATATTTTTTTTTTCCCTTTATTTAGTAAAAAAGCCTTAAAAGAATGCTGTTCTGTGCAGCAAATATCCAAAACTAAGAACCAGACAGGATGCAAAAGCCTTATTCTATGATGCAGGGCTACTGCATATGTTCTGGAATGTGAAACATTCCCACTCCTTCCACAGCAGTTCAATGTCCAGGACCTTGCTCAGAATATTATGTAGCAAGATTCAAATAGTCAAGTCAGTGCCATGGCATATGTAGGGACTAAGGATAACATGCAAGACTTATGACCAAACCACCAACCACTAAGATTCAGAATCTGAAATTAAAATAGCAACATGTGGCATCCTTAACACAATATATATACCGAACTGCTGCTGAACTCCAGTAACAGCCAGACACCAATAATAAGACTGCTTCCTTAAACATGAGGAAAGTAAATGCATAAAAGCAGTTCCACCAACAGGACTCACCCCATAAAGCAACACGATCCCTCAGGAAAAATACACATAGGCTAAAACAGTGACAAATGAGACATCTTACAACCAGAACACACATATCCACCAAATCAGACTCAAGCCAAGTCAGCAAATTACCAAATGATTTAAAAAAAAACTTAATGAAGATTCAAACCATGCACCCTCTACTTGTGAATCTTAAATATTAATACTTAGCCAAACCACACAAACACGAATAATGTGTAGAATAATACTGAAGACTCCTAGTGTTTTTTTTAATACAAGTTTGCAACCCAGTTCGCGGCTTTTCCTTTTTTTTCATTTTTTTCAAATAGCACTCACCAGACTGGTCACTAGCAGATGGCTCCATAACAAATGTTGAATTGCTGTCCTAAATGACTACATGACTAACTTTTAGTGCTTAGTCTGATCAGATGGTCACTGAAGTGTTAACACTCCTCAAGAAAGGGGCTATTTCAACCCTTTTGTGGTTCTGCCTTTAGCTACAGACAAACAAGTTTGCTGGCAAGCAGTCTTTAATAAATATCTTAATATTTCACAAAATAAGGCAATTTTTTTCAACTTAAGCAGATTATATTGTCTTACCCCCATTTGGCACACACCTATTATTCCTAGCAAATTAAAAATACAAGTTTACTCACTGGGAACTAACAAAGCCATCACTAAAACACCCTTCTGCTAAAGCATATATCTTCAGCTCTGTGTTATTTCTATCCTATGAGTAAGCACAAAAGTTGTTATTTGATATAACACAGAACAGCATATTATCATTGGGTTTAATAGTGGATATATGGACATGTCATTTTCATGCAATCAATGAAATTGCTTGAAAGCATTAGCTCTGAAAACACAAATTATTGTTGCGTGAGTATTACATTATTTGTTTGATGTATGCAGTATGTTTTTGAGTGCTGCTAAAAAATACCAGTAGAACTTTAGATTTATTTCTAGTTCACATACCCATTCATTCAGTCTATAACTGCCCACTTAATCCAATTCAGTGTTACAGCTGCAGCCTATACTGACACCCCATGAGGAACCCATCAGGAATGGCATACTAACATATTGCATGAAGTACACACACACACACACACACACACACACACACGCACACACACGCACACACGCACACATGCACACACGCACACACACACACGCACACACACACACACTCACACACATGCACACACACAGTCACTCACCCATTCACACATGTCCTGCACACCTGTGAGCACTTTGTAGGGATGTCAGTTCACCCGTGGAATATCTTTTTGTATGTGAAAGGATGCTGCAGGACCCGACAAAAATGCATGTGCATATGGAGATTGCATACAGGCTCCACACAGAAGGCAACAAAGTCAAGGACTGAGCTAGAGAACAAGGTGCTATAAGGCAGCATTTCAAACTGGCAAGTCAATGTGCTGCCTTATTTTTTGATTATGAATCCATTTGTTTGCAGTTTCAGAAATACTTACATAGGTGCATAGCTCGCTACTAAGCTTATGGCAAAAGGGCTATTGAGAAATTTAGCCCTAATCATCCATATAGTAACATGACTACAGTAGTGTCCTTTGGTTCAAAAGTCATTACCAAGAATTACCAGCATAATTAAACCTGACTAACTAAAACAAAGCAGTGTTTTAACACAGCTCCACAGAGTTGGGCAACCAGCCACTGCTGTGTTGCATTCCTGTGTAGAATCCAAGAAATCTGTTGCATTCAGCTAGCCATAAGTACAATGTTATACTGTATATTGCACTTTTAAACAGAATTTTTGCTATATTGCAGATTTTTTAAAACTGTTCTTTCTGATTTGTTGCACTTTTTGTCTGCTGTACCATAGACTATATTCAGACCTGCTGAATCTGGTTCTGTTTGTTAAATTGTGCACTAAACCAGGTTGTCTTTTAATGGAGATGCCCCCCCTGCACTCTTGTGGCAGGAGAGTGCAGTTAGGACTCATCTGATTGAAGGTTGCTGGCACAGGGCTCAGTTTTGAGCTTTTTATTGGTTGAATTGTTCAGTTCAGTTTGCTCACTGTTGGTGCATAAGCCCCACATTTGCGCAGGTTTGCTCTTATTTTAACACAGCTCGACAGAGTTAGGCGACCAGTCACTACTCGGCTGTATTCATCTGTTTATGTGTATCCATGCACCATCACGCACTACCGTGCAGTGGGAGTAGCCATTGATGGCTATGGATGCAAAAACTTCAGAAGATAATTTTCCCTTAATAGCTGCTCATAATCCAGCTGAGAAGTCCTTAAGTTGTGCTTAGCTGTTCAGAGAGCACCTCAGCTGCATATTTGCCCTTTAAACAGTCCCAAAATCATCAAATCTACAATAGTCTCATACCATTTAGAGAACCCCCACTAATATAGACCCTTTATAGAGCACCTCATTAGTATAGACCCCATTTAGAGAACCCAGTTATACCACACTCCTCCATTTTATCTCCCCACTGTGAAAACAGGATTTACAATGGCATTATGGATGGTCAGTTTCTCGCCATTTCTCCTACCAGCCTGATTGACATGGATATCCCAAGGTAGTTTAGCAACTGTCTCATGTACACTGACAACACTCTACTCCTAAATCACCCAAATACAATTTGTGAGAGATGCATCTACATTTAGAATCTGGAATGCTTGCTCTCTCGCACACAGAATAACACTGAACAGGTTGTCAGCTCACATACCACACCTCCTACTCAAACCATGCATTCAATACATAAACCATCATATGCAAAGGTACTCACCAGAAACCTACCTAAATGCCAGAGACCTTCCAAACACAAACATGCTACACCTAATACAGCACCTACAGCACTCAATACACATAAAAATACAAGCACCAGTGTATCCCCAAATAAGCCCCTGGGGCAAAGTACATCTAAATCAAACTTTTTAGTCATAGGTGACTCCGTTGTGAGACACACAGATGTCCCACTCACCAGGCTGGACAAGAAGAAGGTTATGGTCAGCTGCCTATTGCGCACCAGGATCCATCAGATCACACATGCACTCAAGTCTCTCAACAAGTACCATTATGACTCTATCATAGTTCATGTTGGTGTAAATGACTTGAGACGTACCTCACTGGACTATATGAAGAGAGACATGATTGAGCTCTATGAATATGTGTTCCATGCAGGTATTTTCCTAGCCTTGACCAACAGCCTACCCTCACCTATGATGATACCACAGTATAAACAAAAATTGATTGACTTCAACAGTTGCTTAGTTTTTGGTGTCATTCTAAGG
Source organism: Protopterus annectens (assembly GCF_019279795.1). NCBI lineage: Eukaryota > Metazoa > Chordata > Ceratodontiformes > Protopteridae > Protopterus > Protopterus annectens. The sequence continues at coordinate 521,395,747 of NC_056728.1, read as the reverse complement.
GGATCCAGTTCCTATCAGCCTGGGATGACATGGGTGATCAACCATGCTGCTTTGCCAGAGAAGGTCTTCACCTATCACCTCTAGGCTTTAGCTTACTGGCTAAGACACTTGACTCCCCCATAGTGCCTTTTTTAGGTAAGATCTCAAGAACAACATTTCAGAAGAGAAAATATAATTCACAAATAAATTAAAGGTTATGCTGCTAAATGCTAGGAGTTTAAAACAGAAACTGCACTCTCTGGAAGCATTCTCTGCCTGTAGGATGTTGACATCTGTGTAGTCACAGAAACTTGGTTCAAAGCCGCAGAGAGTACCCAGCCTTGCAAGGCTACAATGCCTTCCACACTTTCAGACCATAAAATGAACGCTTGAGAACCAAAGGAGGAGAAGTATCTATCTTCATCAAAGATAAATACATTTGTACACTGGTTAGACAGGAAAACTCCATGGAGTTACTCCAAGTTCATCTAACTGTGGGTAAGATCCACCTTCAAGTCATCATTAGCTATAGGCCCCCTTCAATGAACCAAGATACCCACTCTGTTTATTTGGACCTACTTGAATCAATCAAATTACAACTAAACATGTTAGTCATGGGTGATTATAACTATCCCTCCATTGACAGGGAAACTTATATGAGTGCCAACATGCTCACGCAATGGTTCCCGGACTTTGTTAATACTAATGCCCTGGAACAAATAGCATGCAACCCCATAAGGGGCTGAGATATTCTCAACATGGTTCTCAACAACATGGGTGACCATTCCACCAAGTATAGGACCTTCTCTGGTTAAATCTTATCACAAATCAGTTACATGTGAAGTAGTATAAAACCTGAACTTCTCTTAGGTGAAATCAGGCTAGAAATTTCACCAAAGCTAAGTATACCCTCCTAAGGGATGGCATAAATAATTTCCAAGCTCTTATTCCAACAGATGGCATTGACAACTATACTAAGGTATACACAAATGCCCTGTACAAACACTTAGAGAAATTTATTGATACAGCTGTCCCTGCTAGGATCAAAACAAGATCCTCAAGAAAAAACAAGCCTCCCTGGTAGCATTAATAAGTTATACAACAAGAGGAGGAAGTTGCTGTCTGAGAATAAAAAAAAAAGAGGTTACAGCACTGGAAGAACACCCTCCTCTGCTTGAACAAACAAACAAGGCAACTTGCAAAATTCTCTAAGGGCAGTTTTGAAAAAATAATTAGCAACCATAGCTAAGGATAACCATAAGGCATTCTTCAACTATACACATAACCTAAAAAGTAGGACCCAGAGATGTGCTGAACTAGAGGTGGATGGCATCACACACACTGATCCTGTGAAAATAGCTAATCTATTAGCTGACAAGTTTGCAAAAATTTCACACACACCCCACCGTCCCCTCCAAACATTCCACAAAGCATTCACTCTACATCTCCCCTACCTTGATTATCCAAAGAGCAACTTATTAATGCTCTCTCCAAGGCCAAAAACACAGCCTCTATGGGACTGGATGGCATCCTAGGTCGTGTTTTAAATGGTCTAAAACATGAATTAGCAACTCCATTAGGTATTCTCTTCAATCACATCCTGAGTACTGGTTTTGATCCTGCTGAATGGAAAACAGCAACCATCACCCCCCCTTCATAAAGGGGTACAGCAACAGACCCTAGAAACTACAGACTCATAAGCTTAACCAGCCTTATCTGTAAGGCCATGGAACAAATCATCATGGATCTTATAAATAAGGATATAGGTGATCTCCAAACTCTAGATCCGATACAGTCTGGTTTTGTCAAAGCAAGTTTATGCCTGTTAAACCTGGTGGACTTCTTCAAAAGTGTCACCAGAGCCATAGACAAAGGCAAATCTGTGCATACAGCCTACCTTGGCTTAGCTAAGGCCTTCAACACAATCCCACATTTGAGTATCATTGATAAACTCTCCCAGTTGAATATCAACCCTTATGTCGTCACGTGGATTGCTAACTGGCTCACCGACAGATCACAGTCAGTCAAAGTTGGAGACTTTACCTCAACCAGCAGATCTGTCCCCCGGTGGGGTTCCACAGGGGTCAGTGCTGGGCCCACTATTGTTTGGAATATACTTCTCAGAAGTTCAGACCAAAACAGAGGGACTGTGGCTGACTAAGTTTATTGATGATTGCAAATTAGATGCAATCATTGAATGCCCAAACATTGTCAATATACTTCAAGAGGGACTTACACAAACCAGTGACTGGTGCCAAAGCCATTGACTCAAACTCAGTGCAAAAAAATATATTATCATCCCCTTCAGTAAAAATTATATTGCTGCAGACTATCATATAAATAATAATACCCTAAGTAAAAACACAGTAGTGACAGACTTGGGAACGCAAGTTGACTGTAGCCTAAACCTTGACCACCATGTGTCTACTGTGGTATAGAAGGCATTCTACCTCAAACACCTCATTAGCAAAGACATTGCCTCAAGAGTGAAAGAGGCCATAACACCCCTGTAATCAATCCTCATCAGGCCAATAATTGAGTACCATGCTTGGTTTGGTATGTACCTTATCAGGCACCTGAAGCAACTTGAGAGACCTCAGAGATTTCTAACCAGGAACATCCAGGGTCTCCAGCACATCTCATACATTTACAGACTGAAGTCACTGTCACTGTACTCAGTAGTGTACAGACTACTTACAGGAGACTTGTGCCTAGCCTACAGAGCAATCTCAGATCCAAGCCTAATGGAAACGCTGCACATCCTCAGGTGGGACAAGGATCACCTGCTCCAGAGACCTTAACCTGGCCTGCAACATAAATAGGACCTGCTAGAGAGGCAGAGGTTCTTAAAGATCTTACTCAACCTCAGTTGAATTGCTTCGACAGGTACTTCTTAAAAGGGTAGTTGTATTCCAAGTCAGGTCTGATTAGGAAATAATGTATTAGAATTAAGACCTCCCTGGAATGGGATAAAATATCCTGATATGTACGATGTGCAGGGTAGAAGACCTTCCTAACCTAAGCTATGCAAGTTAGAAGGACCTCCTAACCTTGACAGTGACTGTTGGATTTGCCCTTTGTAAATATACTACATTTAAACGTTATCAGGATGAGTCCATGACTGACATACCGGGCAATAGTTTGAGTCATGTTCTGCAGGAAAATCTTAGTGTGAGAAGAGGATATGAGAACTATACAAAGTCTTAGCCAAGTCCCTCAGTGTTACATTGTATTTTACAGAAATGACTGCCAAAGAACCTTCTGAAATACTGTTACTCACATTCCTGTGACTAGAAGTGATGCCTGCTGTGTTCATCAGTGAACCACTTTGCTATTCAACAAATAACACAAGTGTTAATGTTTATTTGGGAGAGTTTATATATAATATCTATATGATGGATGTTGCCAAAGACCTTACACAGCCAAGGTAAATGGCAGAGAGACCCTCATCTACAGCCTGTGTCAAAGAAAGGTTGAGAAGAAAGGACCTCCCTTCTATGAATCCAAAGTACAATATTTTGTAGATTGCCCGTGTGTCGTCCTTTCTAACCTCAACAGTTAGGCATTCCATAACCTTACAGTCAATAACAGTAACACTGATAATTATTGTGTTCAGTTATGTGGCAAAACAGAACCTCTGGAGAAGCTTAGGCTGAGAAAGGTCATAAGGAAAAAACATCCCTGATTGTTTTCTCTTTTTTTTTTTTTTGGGCTGACAGAACTTGATCCAGGCAGATTTGTGGGAGTAGTATAATAGGGAATGGGAAGGACATTTGGGTGGTGGGGTATGAAGTTAGAGATTAATTTGTCCACAAGGATATTTTTAATGGCTTCAGAGTGGGAGTAGACTGATACATTCAAAATAAGTTTGGTACATAGCCAAGTATTACTTCTAAGTTTCCTGATGTAAATGAAGAATTCTTTGTAGCATTCCTTAGTACTGGTGGCATCTTTGAGTTTATATTGGACCCTGTACCCTATGATGGCATGTTTAGGTGGTTTGATTGCATTTTAAGATATGGGGCTGGATTCAATAAAGCCTACATGATGCACTAATGTTGTGTGTGCATCATGGTGAGACATGCACATGTTAGCATGCTATTTTGTAATCATTACGCATCTCTACACACCATATAGTGCCACCCAAACACAGTAAACACCATGGCATGCTAATTACAGCATAAGCAGCTGAACTGTATGCTAATTAACAATTATGTGGACTTAGTGCAGGTTTTGCCTTCGAATTCCAAAACCTATTGGAACACAGCCACGGAAACTACTCCACATGGAAGCAATGTTATGAGGGGCTGCTGTTGCTCTTATACATATCTTTGTGCAACAGGCCCGAGTCTATGCTGCTACCGCTGCTAACAGACCACAGCCAAGAAGGAGGGGGGTGTTTAGACCCCATTTAACTTTTTGTTGTCTGCATGAGGTGGAAATTGTAGAGTGCTACAGGTTGGATAGAGACACACTACAGGAACTCTGCAACTTCTGTCATCCTCAACTAACAACCAGGGCAAACTGAGTGGAACCAGTACCTTTTCAGACTAAGGTACATGTAGCATTTAGAATATTAGTGACAGGAGCCTTCCAGACACCAACAGGGAATATGCTAGGGGTGTCACAGGCTTCAGCATCTATGATCCTACATCAGTTTCTGAATGCTAGTCTACAACATGCCAGTGATTACATACATTTTCCCAGCACACCAGAGGAGAGAGCTGCAGCTATTCAGGATTTCTACCCTGTAGCACACTTCTCTGAAATCTTGGGTGCCTTAGATTGCATGGATATTGATATCAAAGCAGCACTCAGGGAACAGGGAAGGGTATACATAAACAGAAAAGGCTTCCACTCCATTAACTGCCAGGTCTTCTGTAATGCTAAGGGATTGATCCTGAATGTGTGTACTGGCAATCCAGGCAGTTTCCACAACTCCCATATCTGGAACAACTCTCAGCTGTATCAAAGATTTTCTAGGGGGGATATCCTACAAGGCCATTTACTGGGAGATGAAGGATATGCACTCGAGTCATGGCTGATGACTCCCATCAGAAATGCACACACACCCATCGAAGAACACTAATATGAGGCACATGCTCAAACCAGAAATATAGAGCATGTGTTTGGGCTGCTGAAATCATGGTTCTGGTGCCTAGATAATCGGGGGAACCTTGTAGTACAATCTCCATACTTTTGCTGAAATTTTCACTGTCTGTGCTATCCTTCGCAATATTATCCTGAGAAAACAGCTTCAGCAGGATCACCAAGGGGAAGGAACACACATCCCACCACCACTGGTAAGGTCACCACAGTCACACGCAGGTCAGGAGTCAGAGGGGGCCACCAGCAACTGTGGGTGTAGGTAGACATAGGTGTGTACAATATGCCCTCTCCCTGCCCAAGAGACAAAGGATAACACACGTGTTCTCCACCTAATAGGGTACGTCTGTCATTCTATACAGATACACACATTAAAATGCATACCAGGAATGCTCGCAACCTTTACTTACCCATGTAATGGCTGTGTACTGCGAGCATCACACAGAGTCATCCCCAAATTAAAACACTTGCAACTGCTGGACTATCAAGGTAAGTGTTGAACCTGGAATATGAAAGTAAATGGCTAGTAATACAAATGAATGGTGGGTCCTTACATAATGTTACTTGATAATGTAACAAAGAAGAAGGTGGATGAGTTTTACAACAATGACATTGATATGTAACAGCAATGACGTATGTCAATAGATGGGTTCACTGTTCACTAAAAGGCTTCCTGCATTAGAGATACACACATTACAAAAACCTGTAAGAAAGCAGTACAATTTTCAAAAGAGCATCGCAAACACATACATAATAAGCACTCGTCAGCTATGTGCCCTGGGCATCAGACAAAAGACATGCATCTGTGAATCCAAAAGATAGAAAATCAAGGATATGGTGCAGTTATCATCATTTGCACAGGGTGTTGTTTGGGGGGGGGCAGGAAGCCAATGCTCCAAAGCTGACACAAAAGGTAGTGTGTGCATGTGAGTAAGGAAGACAGGCAGGCAGGAAAACATTTGGATAAAGCATCAAATGGCCACTGAGACAGAATAAGCTGTAAGTCTCATAAATGACCCATGTAACTGTTGTGTATGTGTGTTTGTCTGCAAAAACACAGCCAAGCTCTGTGCTAGTGCTATATCCTGGTATGTCAGACAAGTGTGACATATCTAAGCTTACCTGGAACATTCTCCTGGCACATACTTGTCCTCTCAGAAACATCAGCACCCACATCAATCACATGTTGGTGTGCAGTTTCCACTGAGCCCTCTGGATCTTTGGTGTCAGTGGTGGCTCTGTAGCTGGCCACCGGCCCTGTAGCCAGCTGTTCACTGACACCTGCAGTTGCTCTCTTCTGAGCTGATGAAATCATATCAGTGGCCCTATGACACACCTGATCTTAAATCCTGGAGTGCCCCCTATGGCATTCGCATCATTGACTTTCTGGTTCGAAATCTGCACATCTGCCAGACATATCTCCCGTCCTCTCTTAGGTAGAAAATAGCCATAGCACCTGAACACCTGCACAATGACATCATTTTCAGCATTACTGAAAGAGGGTTTACATGGATTTGTTTTTCTTGGGTGCCATAATCCTATGTGACACAAAACAGAGAAGGATACAGCACAAAATATCACATAATTAAATTCCTGCTTATCATACCTCTCAACGACTTAGAGCAAGAAATCTGGACAAAGACATAAATAATGGAGGGACAAAGGCCCCAAAATAGGGACATTTTTAAATATTGCTCTTACAAACATAGAAAGGAGATAAAACAACAGATTTTGCATTAGCATTAATTTTCTGAAGGGTATGAAGTCTGAAACTCAAATGACTATCATTATTTTCTGACTTCAACCCTCAATGATTTCACAGAAAACAACAAATTTATGAGAAACAGACCAAAAGCACATTCTGTGGAAATCCGTACAGTTGAGAGGTATGCTGCTCATATATACATATTTATTTTCAATGTTAAGCACTGGAGACACATTTCAGTTATTAAAATTGAAGGTTATGCTGTTGTACCATATCACACCAACACGCAAACAAAAGCTTGGTCCAAAAAAAGGAATATCACTTTAGCAATGTATTTTTGACAGAAATAACAGGATGACTACACAATTTCAAGAGCAAACCTCTTTAAACACAAATATTGTTGTGGCAACACACAAATGGTACTTGGCTCCCCACCTTCCAAAAACAGGCAAATGAAAAGTTTGTACAAAACAAAGAATACCATATAATTCAATTGTTATATATGCTTTCAACACAATTCACACATTTTCAACATAAAAGTTAATTTTATATGATTGCCAGTCACCTCTCACTGTACGTAGCATTCCCCTGGAGGTATCTATGAGCCATCTTAGAAGCAGAGCACCCCTGTGTCACTGGCAATATAGTAAATTACATTTCTCTGAAATAACATAAGAAAATTGTAAGATAACTAGTTTTAACAATAACACATGTAATGAAAGTTAATAAGCTGTCTAGCTGAGAATGATAAAATGCCTGCCCAAAATGCCTCTGACAACAGTGAACTATAAAAGTGCACACAGATAAAAGTTCCATTTCCAAGTGCATGCATATAAAAAATTCACTGTAACAAGTTAACAAACCTATAATGTATTTGAAAAATACAATCATACCTTAGCAAGATCTGACGTCTTCTCTGCAGATAAATAAAAATAAATAGCAATATTCTATGTTCCCAGGTATACAAGTCTCCTTACCTTCAGGTTCCCCAGCTATACAGTTACCTTTATATAGTGTAGAGTCATTTCTCTGATCATGGTGAACTCATTAGAATTAGAATTGCTGAATCCCAAACTTTTGACTTTGTACATGTAGCAGGTGTAAACATAGCATAGGCACTACCTCAGTGTTAGTTGCTAATGGATTGCAACTGTGAATGATAATGTGAGGGAGAAGGAAGACACGACAGCGGTTCAGAATACCTTACCTGCATAACCCAGGGTAATTTACAAAGTTTAGAAGTAACTGTAGCAAGATTTTAAATAGGAGTGAACAGCACACAGTTCTCATTTTTTGTTCACTAGCAGTCTGACTCATGCCTTTGCTGAAGACTGTTTTTCAATGTCATGTCATTTTATCATAGATCTAAAGGACAATGATACAAAGTGCCCTATAGATTGCGTGCCTGAGAATGCAGCACAGATAAGAGAAGGATGAACACAAGACAAAAGAGAAACAGAGCTGCACTGGTGCAAGCAATACACATAACTGGTTGTGTGATCACTCACTGCAATAAATTTGTAAGCAACACATGTACAAACATATGAAAGTGTACAAGTGTATATGTTTTGTTAATACTGTGGAGGAAATGGGACTTGCTAGTATACACAATGATTTGCCTTCTTACTGCAAAGTTGTTTTTGTGGAAAAGAAAGATAAGACACTCCTATTCTGTATGGTAGTTTCATTATTATGATACTTCAAATCCAGAGTTGTGTAAAATTCTGTAAGGTGTGCTAAACTGTATTTTATAATGTTGTTTATATTTCCTTTTTTCTTTAAATATCAATATTTGCATTACGCTTGGCTTAGTGGAAATACTATGAACGGATAAATAAATGAAGATTAATGGAAGTTGGTTCTATGATAAAGACAGCAGAAGTTACAACTGTGAACCAAGTGTGTGTAGCACACCTGGTAAACACAATGAAGCACACAACACATAGCATATATAGTTCAAGGTTTAAGTCCCACATTAATCTTTTAATGATGAAAAGGAATAAACACTTTTTACAGGGTAATACATGAGCTTTGCCTGTCTTATTTGAACTTTGATCACCTCCATGCAGGCATGGCATAATGCCCCAGACAACAAGCAAACATTGCCAGTTTCAAAAAAGATACATTGTTACATCTTTTGCCTTCCATTGTGCAAACACATTAAGCGGTGTTCATGATGCATCGTCAGCATGTTTCCATAACACCTGCAGTTCCACAACTGCAGACAATAAGCAGACTGTCAATTTCAGAAAATATACATTGTTACATCTTGTGCTTTCTGTCGGGCAAGCACATTAAGCAGCATTGCACAGTAGTTAGCATGCTTCCACAACACCTGCATACTTGTCAGTTTCTAAAAAGGTACATTGTAACATGTGTGGTCTTCTATTGTGCAAACATGCTAAGTGGCACTGAGTGTCAGTCAGCACTCATACACAGTAATGAGAATTAAATATGCACCTGTTGCCCAGCCTTCCCTGAGGCAACTGATGTAAGTTCATGGTCATAGTACAGGTGAGCCTGAATTCTAATCCAGCAAACTCTAGCTTTTGTAATGCTGGCCCACTGTAATGTAAATTAAAATTAACAATATAGATATAATTCTACATAAAAAATAACTGTGTATAGCAGATAAATTGAGCATACACATGGTATCATATATATATATATATTATATGTCTAATTGTGCTCATCAGTACATTTATGGTTCTACATTTAAACATTTATTTTCTGAACTTCCACACATGCATGGTAATCACTCAACACTAATGTGTATATATATATATAGTAACTAATGAGCATGTGTGATAAACATGCTGTCAGTTGTAATGAGCAGTCTGCATAGTAATGACTGTAAAAATACACAGGTTGCCTGGCCTTCCCTGTTCCAATGAATATAAGTTTATAGCCACAATACAGATGAGACAGGGTTCTAATCTTACAGCCTCCAACTTTTATTAATGCTGTTCTACTGTAATTGTTACTATAATTAACAATATTTATACAATTATACATTAAAATGACTATGTATAGCAGTTGATATCATATGAATTATATGTGTGACTGAGGGTATACTGACAATTACTTTTCTGTGCTTACAAGTGTTTTTTCTGAACTGGGATGGACTTCATTAATCAATGATAGTCATATACATATGAATGTATAAACCAGGAGATTGTCAGGTCACACATATACATGGTTGATCATTCACTCTTAAATGTGTCTATGTAATTAATGAACATGATTTAAAAAAAAATACTTCCTCTGTGGCAAGGAGGTCGAAACACCTCTGTGGAAAATTATGTATTGTCTATTTTACATAGGTTTGAATTCCACACTGCACAAGTTACTTTTATGAGTGTGTAAAGCCACCTAAAAATATGTCAGGTCATAAATTCATACACCCCAATACATGTGTGAAAAGTTAACTCATCTAACAGGTACATCAACATCCAACCCATAAAGTAATACCACTGTCACATTACCCTTACTAATTCATAAAATGCCCTCCTCTCTTTTTGGCATTGCTGTTGTCTGCTTACCATCCCACAAAAGTGTTGACATGGTTGTGCGAGTTTGCACACAGATAGTTAAACTCAATATAATGAATTGGCGAGAAAAGACCTTAACTGTTGCTGTATTACCTGTGCAGACTTGGCAGGAGCAAGAAGGGAAGGGGCACAATTCCTTGCTCAAACATGGGCTGTAGAGGAGTCCAGAATATTCACTGGACTCCTTGCAAAGTACTACAGCTGTAAGCTATTGCAGTGGAGCTATAGTGGGTCTCAATATAAATCGCAGGCTTGAAATAGTCTTGCCAAGGCTGTCTCTGGTGCAACTGACATTCCATGTACTGAAGAGCAATGCAGACACCACTACAATGACCGAAAAGGTGCAGGCAGGAAAAAAAACAGTGGCTGGATGAGTTTTGGACTGCTGACATCAAACAGGTGTGTAAGTATACAGATAAAGTATCTATGTATATGACTATCATTGATTAATGAAGTCCATCCCAGTTCAGAAAAAACACTTGTAAGCACAGAAAAGTAATTGTCAGTATACCCTCAGTCACACATATAATTCATATGATATCAACTGCTATACATAGTCATTTTTATGTATAATTGTATAAATAATGTTAATTATAGTAACAATTACAGTACTTTATATACTGGCTTAAGGACAGAACCCACAGGGTTAGAGTTGCTGGCGCTATGTCAGACTCCAAGCCGGTCACAAGTGGTGTCCCACAGGGCTCGGTCCTTGGCCCCCTATTGTTCGGCATCTACTTCTCAGAAGTACAGGCCAACATGGGAGAACTTTGGCTGACAAAGTTTGCAGATGACTGCAAACTGGGCGCCATAGTGGAAAGTGCATCGGACACGGATATCCTTCAGAAGGAACTCATGGAAACAGATAGCTGGTGCCAGAGCCATGGCCTGAAGTTAAACGCCAAAAAATGTATAGTCATATCCTTCGGGAAAAACAAGGTAACCCCAAGCTACCATATAGGTGGCAATCCACTAAGCACAGAAGAGGTTATCAGGGACCTGGGGACCCAGGTTGACAGTGGCCTTTCTTTTGACACTCACGTTGCTAAAGTGGTTAGAAAGACCTTCTACATTGCCCACCTGATCATGAAGGGATTCACATCCAGATCTAGTGAGGTCATTGTTCCCCTGTACTCTTCACTTATCAGACCAATGATTGAGTACAATGCCCCATTCGGGATGTATCTCACCCGACATCTGCAGCAATCGGAGAGACCCCAAAAGTTCCTCACCAAAAGGATAAAGGGACTCCAAAATCTGTCATATGCTGCCAGATTGAAGAAACTCCAGCTCTATTCAGTTGCATACCATCTGCTCAGAGGTGACATGTGCCTGACATACAAGGCCATGTCCAACCCGGAATTAATGGACATGCTCCACCTCAAAAAATCCAAATCCACCAAAACCACTAAAGCAAGCGACTTAAACCTTAGCACGGATATAAATAGGATGTGCTGGAGGGATACATTTATCACACAGAGACTCCCTATGCTGTGGAATAAAATCCCGGTCCATGTGAGGCAGAGCACCTCGCTGGCTCTGTTCAAGAGAAATCTTGACCTGTGGATGGGAGATCGTAGGTTTATCCCGGGAATCATCTCTGTGTCACTGCTGGACAGAGGCACAACAAACTAATGGGCACAGTATTTTTTCATATAAGGGGTGGCGTAAGCCACATACATTTGGGCTAGGCTTATAAATGCCTTAGGGCAGATAGCCTAGTATAAACCTATGAACCTATGAACCTATAAAGATGCTTTAAATTATAGTCAAGGCTGGAGATAGGCAAGACTGGTATGCATAATGCTGTTTTCTTTTTCTCTCCTTTGTATTTTACAGCTACTTCAGAGATTGCAGCAAACAGGAAAGCCCATGCTGAATGTTTAAAAGCTTGGGATGATATGCTCGACAAGCCAAGATGCTTCACTGGGGATGGCTTGCACCTGTCACCCCTGGGCTTTCGGATATTGGCAAAGGCTCTTGCTACTCCCATAGTGCCTTTTTTAGGCAAGGCTCAAAAGACAAACCCACCTCCATAGGTATCACAAGGGATAAGAAACTAAGAGTAATGCTACTCAACGCCAGAAGTCTAAACCTCAAGATGCATGCACTTGAAACTCTCCTTAGCATGGAGAACATCGATATCTGTGCAGTAACAGAAACCAGGTTTAGGGCTCCCGAGATCACCCCAGCACTACCACGGTATACCTCATACCATGCTTTTAGGCCCCAAAACTTGGACCGAACCACAAAAGGAGGGGGAGTATCGATATTCATCAAAGATACCCACACCTCCAGGTTGGTGGCAAAGCACGAAGCATCAGAGACTATCCATGTGCAACTAACAGTGGGTAAAACTGCCTTCCAGTTTATAGCCTGCTACAGACCACCCTCCCAAACCCAGGAACCCCACTCGGCCTTCCTGAGAACACTGGAAAATATGAAGGTCTCTCCAAACACCATTATATTGGGTGACTTCAACTACCCAAACATAGACTGGGAGCATTACTCTAGCTCAAACACCCTAGCCCAAAGGTTCCTAGAATTTATAAACTCAAATGCTATGGAACAACTTGTTACCACTCCCACAAGAGGGGAAAACATACTGGACCTGATCATCACCAGCATGGGGACTCTATGCTCCAGACCAGAAGTGTATCCCTCACTGGTAAGATCAGGCCATAAATTAATCTCACTGGATATTCACATCCCGACCCCACCCCCTGCCAGAAAACCACAGTGAAAAATTTCTCTAAAGCAAATTTCACACTCCTCAAAACCGAGGTGGAATCCTTCAAAGCCCCCGGGCCTGTGGAAAATATGGCCCAGACCGCAGAATCCTTTATAAACACATTCTATGAATACCTTCAGGAATGCATGGATCATGCGATCCCAAATAAAACCAAGACCCAATCCTCCAAAGGCAGACATCCTGTCTAGTGGACCCCAGCCATAAACAAACTATACAATAGAAGGAGGAAGCTACTAAATAATAGAGCAAAATCCCAAAAAGGGAAGGCATCACTGATCAGTATTAGCAAAAAATTACGAGCACTCATAAAATTGTCTAAGGCCAGCTTCGAGAGAAAAATTGCACAGGACACTAAGGATAATCACAAGGCTTTCTTTAGTTATGTTAGGAACCTGGGTGGTAATTCCCAGATATGCTCAGAATTAGTCCAAAATGACAAAAAATACACTGAACCCACAGACATTGCCAACATCCTAGCTGACAGATTCAGCGCAAACTTCTCCCCCCCTCCCCACCAAAAGGGCAAATATCTATCCCAGCAGAGTGCTGCCCCCCTGACATCTTAGATGCTCAGGTAAGAGCTGCCCTCTCCAAAGCAAAAAACACAGCATCAATGGGACCAGACAGTGTCCCCGGCTGCGTCCTACATGAACTCCAAGAAGAGCTAAACCCAAACATAAAACTACTGTTCAATCTCAGCCTTACTGCAGGATATGTACCCAAAGAGTGGCGTACAGCAACAGTGGTCCCTCTCCATAAAGGTGATGCCTCAACAGACCCTGGAAACTATCACCCCATAAGTCTGACTAGCTTGGTCTGCAAAGCTATGGAAAGGATCATCATGGACCTCATAAATAAAGATATTGGGGACATACAGACACTGGATCCTACCCAGTTCGGCTTTGTTAAGGGCAGATCCTGCCTCTTAAACCTGGTTGATTTCTTTGAAACAGTCACCAAGGCCATTGACGAGGGGAAGGTGGTCCACACAGCCTACCTGGACCTCGCAAAAGCCTTCGATACAATACCCCACTCGGGCATTATAGATAAGCTCACCAGCTTAAATATAAACCCCTATGTTACTAGATGGATTGCAAACTGGCTCAAGGACAGAACCCACATGGTTAGAATTGCTGGAGCCATGTCAGACTCCAAACCAGTTACAAGTGGTGTCCCACAAGGCTCTGTCCTGGGATCTATCTTGCTCGGTATATATTTCTCGGAGGTACAGGCCAACACGGAAGGACTGTGGCTGACCAAGTTCACAGATGACTGCAAACTGGGCGCCATAATCGACTCTCCAGCCGACACAAGCATCCTCCAAAAGGGCCTCATAGAAACAGACAACTGGTGCCAGAGCCATGGCCTCAAGCTAAATGCCAAAAAGTGTATAGTCATCCCCTTTGGCAAAAACAAAGTGCCCACAAATTACCACATAGGTGGTAATCTATTAAGTACAGAAGAAGTAATTAGGGACCTGGGGACCCAAGTTGATAACAATCTCTCATTTGACAACCACGTGGCCAAAGTGGTTAGAAAAACATTTTATATAGCCCACCTAATCATGAAGGGATTCACATCTAGATCAGGGGAGGTCATTGTGCCTCTTTACTCATCCCTCATCAGGCCCATAATTGAGTACAATGCCCCTTTTGGGCTGTACCTTACCAGACACCTGCAGCAACTGGAAAGACCCCAAAAGTACCTCACCAAGAGGATCAAAGGGCTCAAACAGATGCCATATGCTGCCTAGTTAAGGAAACTCCAGCTCTACTCAGTGGCATACTGCCTGTTCAGAGGCGATCTGTGCCTGACGTATAAAGCCATGTCCAACCCGGAATTAATGGAAATGCTGCACCTCAGAAAATCCAAATCCCATCGAGCTACGCGCTCGAGAGACTTGAACCTCAGCACTGAAATAAATAGGACATGCTGGAGGGACACATTCATAACCCAGAGGCTCCCTTCACTCTGGAATAGAATCCCAGTCCAGGTTAGGCAGAGTCCCTCATTGACTCTCTTCAAGAGGAATCTTGATGAGTGGATGGGAGATCGTAAGTTTACCCCGGGTATTACTTCTGTGTCACTGTTAGACAGAGGCACAGTATACTAACCTCGAAAAAGGGCATAGCAAAATAAATTTAAAATGGGTGGCGAAAGCCAAACACATTCTGGCTAGGCTTATAAATGCCCTAGGGCAGATAGCCTAGTATGAACCTATGAACCTATGAACCTAAGCAAGGGCTATGTATGCAACACAAAATAATTATTATTGTAGTAAAAGTGTTGCAGCTTTGTCGCCTCACAGTAAGACGTTGTCCTGTTTGATTCGCTAAAAAGTGCCTTCTGTGTGGAGACATGCGTGAATGGGTGTACCTTCATTGAAGGTTGTGCATCAGGGCTGGCAACTCAGTATGTAAAAATCTATTGCCAGTCATTAATGGACCGGAGTTCCACTGTGGCGACCCCTATCCGGGAAAAGCTGAAAGATACAACAACAAGTAAAGTAAGCATGCATATCTAAACTGGAAAATCAAACATGCATGTATGCTCCATTCTATATATCAAGATAATTGTACAATTATGTAAAATATGTAGTAATATATAGTCTACTTGTATGATTACGCAACCAGTACATAAAAAGCACGTAGAGTTTTCATTTTATGCAGACTGCTCTACTAAGAATATTGTTTATTTGGCCAGATGCAACTTTTGTAGTGCATTCTACATTGGTAAAATGAATCGTATGCTTAAGGAAAGGGTGCTGGAACATCTTAATGACATACGGAACAACAAATCTACTAATGCACTAGCCAAACATGTCATAGAATCTGGAGTTCAACATGATTTTAAATTTTTGGTTTTACAAAAAATTTATGTTAGTTTAAGAAAAGGTGATGTCAGCAATGAGATTGAATACATTGAACTGAGATGGATTGTGGATTTTAAAGCTTGTTTCTCACCTGGTCTTAACAGTGCCATTTCTTTAAAACCTCTTTTGAAAAAAAGAGGGCTGCCACACTGATTTTTAAGATGTTTTTATTGGTTGTTGGATTTATTTAAACTTCATTTGCCTTTTCATTTTTGTATTAAGATCTGATGAAGAGGGTTGCTTCGAAAGCGCTTACCTAATCGAATTATTTATTTTTGTAATAAACTTCAGTGTGATTTTATCCTCCAGCCCATACACCTTTTATTTTCTATTTTGTACTTTTTAAGTTTATTGGTTCCATCAACTTTCCATTATTTATCAAGAATTAGGATGTCTGGATGAAGAAACATTTTATGTTTATTATGAATGTCTGTGATGAATAAGTTGTCAATTTTAGTGAAAATCGTTAAACAAAGTAGATTTTCTTGTTTTTGGGAGCCATTGCTTGTTTTACAAGTGACCATTAATAGAAGGAGGTCAGACTTATTCAAGGAATCAATGACACTAGCAGAAGTAAGCAGGACAAATTGATCAATGAAATGTGTGTTATCAAATTTATGAAATCTATGAACATATGTGTCCTTAGACGAGTATATCTGGCAACTGATTGAAAGGTAGTTGGAGTCTTCCAGTGTAATGTCATTTGGTGTAATGTATGACCTAACATAGATAATCTGCATGTTCTAAGGGCCATAGAATGAGACCTTTAAGTAGCAATAATGCGATGGATGACTTTATTGAGAGTCACTAGGAACTCAACTATTTCTAGAGTGATATCAAGTGTCACCTGGTATGCCTAATAAATACGGCGTGTTCCCACAGATCCCTGAGAATCTGAAAGTATTGTAAGCATGTTGCATTATGTTTTCATTCCACTAGGCATCGGGGAATTACATTTATTTTAAGTGACCTCTAATCAGACTGTAGTATGCGGCAGATATCCACAATATATAGGTTCATAGGTTCATACTAGGCTATCTGCCCTGGGGCAATTATAAGCCTAGCCCGATTCTGTATGGCTTACACCACCCCTTGATTTGAGTATACTGTGCCCTTTTTAAGGTTTAGTTTACTGTGCCTCTGTCTAATAGTGACACGGGAGTCATCCCTGGGACAAACCTACGATCCGCCATCCACCTATCGAGATTCTTCTTGAAGAGATTCAGTGAGGTGCTCTGCCTCACATGAACTGGAATTTTATTCCAGAGCGAAGGGAGCCTCTGGGTTATGAACCTGTCCCTTCAGCAAGTTCTATTTATTTCTGTGCTGAGGTTCAAGTCCCTCGAGCGTGTGGCTCTAAGGGATTTAGATTTACTGAGGTGGAGCATGTCCATTAATTCTGGATTAGACATAGCTTTGTATGTCAGGCATAGATCGCCTCAAAGTAGGCGGTATGCAATTGAGTAGAGCTGGAGTTTTTTTAACCGAGCAGCATATGGCATCTGTTTGAGACCCTTGATCCTCTTGGTGAGATACCTTTGGGGCCTTTCTAATTGCTGCAGGTGTCGGGTAAGGTACATCCCAAAAGGGGCATTGTATTCTATGATGGACCTGATAAGGGATGAATAAAGGGGGCACGATTACCTCTCTTGATCTAGATGTGAAACCCTTCATGATGAGGTGGGCTATGTAGAAGGCCTTTCTAACCACTTTGGCAATGTGGTTTTCAAAGGAGAGATTGCTATCAACTTGGGTCCCCAGGTCCCTAATAACTTTCTCTGTACTTAATGGGTTTCCGCCTATGTGGTAATTTGTGGGCACATTGTTTTTGCCAAAGGGTATGACTATACATTTTTTGGCATTTAGCTTTAAACCATGGTGCTGGCATCAGTTATCTGTCTCTGTGAGACTTTTTTGAAGGATGTTTGTGTCAGCTGGAGAGTCAATTATGGTGCCCAGTTTGCAGTCGTCTGCGAACTTGGTGAGCCATAGTCCTCCCACGTTTGCCTGTACCTTGGAAAAGTATATACCGAACAAGAGTGGTCCCAGGACAGAACACTGTGGGACGCCACTTGTGACCGGTTTCGAGTCTAACATGGCTCCAGCAACTCTCACTCTGTGGGTTCTGTCTTTGAGCCAGTTTGCGGCCCATCTTGTGACATAGGGGTTTATATTTAAGCTGGATAGCTTATCTATGATGCCCGAGTGGGGTATTGTGTCAAATGCCTTTGCAAGGTCCAGATGGGCTGTGCGGACTACCTTCCCTTCATCTATGGCTTTGGTAACTGTTTCGAAGAAGTCAGCCAGGTTCAAAAGGCAGGATCTGCCCTTGACAAAGCCGAACTGGGTAGGATCTAGTGTCTGTAGGTCCCCAATGTCTTTGTTTATGAGCTCCATGATGATCCTCTCCATAGCCTTGCAGACTAAGCTAGTCAGGCTTATGGGGCGATAGTTTCCAGGGTCCGTAGAGGCTCCACCTTTGTGGAGTGGGACCACTGTTGCAGTATGCCATTCTGTGGGCACATATTCTGTAGTGAGGCTGAGATTGTATAGCTGTTTTATTTGAGGGATTAGTTCCTCTTGGAGTTCATGTAGGACGCAACCTGGGATGCCATCTGGTCCCATGGAAGCAGTGTTTTTTGCTTTGGAGAGGGCAGCCTTCACCTGAGCATCAGAGATGTTTGGGAAGCAGCCCTCTGCCGGGATAGATACTTGCTCTTTTGGGGGGAGGGGGTGGAGAAGTTTGCACTGAAGCTATCTGCCAGGATATTGGCGATGTCTGTGGGTTCAGTGTATTTTTTATCGTTTAGAATCAACTCAGAACAAGTCTGGAAGTTGCATCCCAGGTTCCTAACATAACTGAAAAAAGCCTTATGATTGTCTTTGGTATCCTGTGCAATTTTTCTCTCGAAGCTGGCCTTGGAGGATTTTATGAGGGATCATAATTGTTTGCTAGTACTGATCAGAGATGTCTTCCCTATTAGGGATTTTGCTCTATCATGAAGTAGCTTCCTTCTTCTGTTGTACAATTTATTTATGGCAGGGGTCCACCAGACTGGACGCCTGCCTTTGGATGATTGGGTCTTGGTTTTGTTTGGGATAGCATGATCCATGCATTTCTGGAGATGTCTGTAGAATGCGTTTATATATGATTCTGCAGTTTGGGCCGTAGTTTCCACTGGCCCTGGGGCCTTGAAGGATTCCACTTCGGTTTTGAGAAGTGAGAAGTTCGCTTTTAACAAGTTTTTCACTGTGGTTTTCTGGGCTGGGGGTGGGGTCGGGATGTGGACATCCAGTGAAATTAATTTATGGTCTGATCTTACCAATGAGGGATATACTTCTGGTGTGGAGCATAGAGTCCCCATGTTGGTAATGGTCAGGTCTAGTATGTTGTCCCCTCTTGTAGGAGTGGTGACTAGTTGTTCCATAGCATTTGAGTTTATAATTTCCAGGAACCTTTGGGCTAAGGTGCTGTGGCTTGAGTAGTGCTCCCAGACAATGTTTGGGTAGTTGAAGTCGCCCAATATAATGGTGTTCGGAGAGATCTTCATGTTCTTCAATGTTTTCAGGAAAGCCGAGTGGGATTCCTGACTTTGAGAGGGTGGTCTGTAGGATGCTATAAACTGAAAAGCAGTCTTGCCCACTGTTAGTTGCACATGGATGGTCTCCGATACTTCATGCAATGCTACTAACCTGGAGGTGTGGATATCCTTGATAAATATGGAAACTCCCCCTCCTTTTGTGGTTCAGTCTGGGTTTTGGGGCCGAAAAGCATGATATGAGGTAAAGTCTGGCAGTGCTGGGGTGCTCTCTGGAGCCTTGAACCAGGTTTCTGTCACTGCACAGATATTGATGTTCTCCATACTGAGGAGAGCTTCGAGTGCGTGCATCTTGAGGTTAAGACTTCTGGTGTTAAGCAGCATTACCCTTACTTTCTTGTTCCTTGTGCTGTCTATGGGGGTGGGTTTGACTTTTGAGCCTTGCCTAATAAAGGCTCTATGGGGGTGGCAAGAGCCTTTGCAAATATCCGAAAGCCCAGTGGTGATAGGTGCAAGTCGTTCCTAGCGAAGCAACGTGGCTTGTTGAGCATGTCATCCCAGGCTGACAGACACTGGATCCCTTTTGAATGACACCAATATTTTAGCCAATTGTTAAAATCGATCATTTTGTCTTTGTACTGTGGCATCATTCTAGGTGAGGGTAAGATGCTGCTCAAGGTCAGGGTCATACCAGCCTGGGCTACATGATCAGAGAGCTCCTCTATGTCTCTTTTCATGTAGTCCAGGGAGGTACATCTCAGGTCATTCACACCAGCATGTACAATGACTGAGTCATATTTGTATTTGCTTTGGAGTGACCTGAGTGCTTACATTATGTGGCGGATCCTAGCACCCGACAGGCAGCTCACCATGACCTTCTCTTTATTCAGCCTGGTGAGCGGGACGTCAGTGTGTCTGACAATAGAGTCACCTATTACAAGAGTATCAGGTGTGTTATTCAGCCTTAAGGGCTGTGGCTGCTTGGCACACTGACTTTGTGGGCTATGTGTTGTGCGTGTTTTGTTTTGAGGTAGCGTTTGCTTGGATGTCTGCTTTGGAGGTCTCTGTTGCTTAGGTAGATTTTTATTTAGAGCCTCCGAGTATGTTTTTGTGTATTTATGTGTTTGGTTTGCTGATGTGGTGGGACTATGTGATACTATAATTGTGTTGTGTGAGGTTAACTTCTCCTCCTGACTGGTTACACCAGTTTTGAGATGAGAGAGCTCAGCCTCCAGTTTGGCTAGATGGTTGCATCTCTCACATATATTTGAACCTGTTTGGAGGAGGAGAGGGTTGTCCTTGTACATGAGACAGTTGTAACATTGCCTCAAAATTCCCAGATTCACCAGCTGGACTGGAGAGGAAACCATTGACTGACCTTTGGACATGCTAGAGTAATATAGGGAAACTGAATTTAAGATGGACCAATAGAGGACAGGGTAATCGTAGAGAGTATAAGAGAGTATAAGAGAGTATAAGAGTAAGTAGTGCTTATGACTTGGATTAATAAGGCAGTCAACCAATGTTCTCATTATATCTGATGCAAAAATCATACACATTTCATCACACTACGTAACATTTCTGACACTGATAATATGCCATGACTTAATATTTGGAAACACCAATATAAAAATACATGGTCCATGATAGAGAGGTTAAACAGTATAAGAAATGAAAGGTTGACTGCCTTATTAATCCAAGTGTTAGTATAACAAATATATGTCATAGGATGACCTGTGAGCTCTTTTCACCCTTAAACAAGCCCAAATGATAGATTACAATAGGTCTTAAGTAAACTAAATGGCCAGTCAGAGCCCCACAAAATGCAGAATATTAAATAAACAAATGCAAAAGTAGGGATTAGGATGTTGAATCTGCACAGAAGTACTACATTAGGATGAGGGAGCCACCTACAAATTCCAAATGAATACGTACTAATAGTAAAATCAAGACATGGACAAGGGAAGCAAAGTGGCACAATGGTTACAGATGCTGCCTGTCAGAGCTTGGATCTCCAATTTGTTTCTTGCTAGAGTTTCTGCTGTGTGGTATCTGCACATTTTCTCTTTGTTTGACTGAGTTTTTGCTGAGTACAGTGTCTGTCCACATCCCAAAGGTGCGCTGTAGGTGAAGTGGTGATTCTCCAAATTGCCCATAGATGTCCATACCATGCCTGAGGGATTGTGTATGTGTATTCTGGGATTGGGTGACTCCATACATACTCATTATTTGTTTTACTGCCTTGGATCTGGTGAGTGCCAGGATAGACTGCAGCTCAACAAAAAACATGCCCCAGGATTCAATAAAATCTGTGTAGGCTCTATGTAGAGCTTGCATGACGTTATCTATGTTTATGGTCATGGTTCCTCCCTGGCAGCATGCCATACATATTAATTAAGGTGCCCTGCCAAGGGAAATCAGAGTTACACGGATATTGAATCTGTGCAAGTAGCAGTGTAGAGGTTGTTCCATACTTGTGGACTGGCCAAAAAATGTCTGGGAAAATAGTAAGCACGGAACAGCAATTTTTTTTAATTTTATGTAAGTTTGCACTGTGTGGCACTGTGCTTAGCCATACTGAGCTGCGCTCATACATATGCACCTGACATTTGGTATATATTTAAAAATAGAAATCAGATGTAATCAATTGAATTTTTGTGTTTTTATTGTTTGTTTCCTGCTTGTTTGCATGGAGCAGGAAGCTGCTTAGTGCCGCTGAGCTGCACGTATACATATGCACCTGACATTTGTTATATGTCTAAAAATAGAAACAAGATTATTTTGTTGTTGTAGTTCTGCATTGCTTAGCAATGTGCAACCCCGCACAACTTTGCTGCGCACCACTAACAGGGATCATGGTACTATATGTGAAGATATACTGCTTCCCTGTACTATCCAAGTGGCTAGACAGGTTGAGTGATGAGGTATAGTGTAGTAGATCTCAGGTTCAAGTCCTGAATACTCATATGCTTTACGTTTTTTGTTTTGAGAATGACTCAGCTGACTGAAACATCAGTGTAATGTAAAATAAAAGATTGTCATATCTATAAAACCTGCTGGGTACTATGCCCTCCTTAAACATGGACAATGGGCTACCTTTTTGCATGATGCTCAGCTTCACTTAAATGCTTTCTGTGAGTTTGTGCATTGCTCAGGTCTGCAGAAACATGGTCAACAGTCCATTTCATTTGTGCAATGCTCAGCTTTGCTTATATGCTTTGTGTGAGTTTGCAAGGTGCTCAGCTCTGCTGAAACATGGTCAATGGTTCATGCTGTTTGTGCAATGCTCATCTTCACATATATGATTTGTGTGAGTTTGTACAATGCTAAGCAACACGTCACCTTTTGGAAAGTTGCAGTATGATGTGTAAGGGCAGGAATACATCCAGTGAAAAGGCCAATAGGCAGGAATCTGACACCATTCTTTGGAGTTCTCACTTGGCTGTTGATATGCCTGGTGGTTTTGGTGAGGGAGCATGCTTTTGGGTGCAGAGATGGGGTGTGCAGCAGTCCCACATGTTTGTTGGACTCCAGGTGAAAAATGATAAACCCTGGCTACAGCAGGGTGATTACCAGGGCTTGGAGTGTAATTCTGAGGCCTGGGATTGGTTGGCTAGGGAACATACCAGTGCTACTGCTATCTTCTGCACTAGTGAGCAGTGTCATCACCACTATGATGACCTGAAGCAAAGGAAGAGAGGAAGTTTGGACACATGGGTCCAAGAAGCTCAGGCTGGGCAGACCCCACAGATATGTAAATACGTTTCCCAGTGATTTATAAGTATACAAACTGAATATGTGCAAAACTGGTATGCATAATGCTTTGTTTCTCTTACAACAGCTGCAGAAAAGAGGACTCGCAATATCCAATCCCATGTAAGGTGTCTGGCAAGGATAAGGTGTGAGTGTGGTAAGTAGGGAAAAAGCAAAGCAATAACCTAATGTATAATATACTGTCAAGATAAAAAAAAATATTCACAGAGTTTGCAGTCCTAATAGTCAGGTGTAACATACTTTGGAAATGTAATATGTTAAGTAATGTGTCAGTGCCCACCTGAAATGGTAAACCAGGTTAAGTCAAGTAACCATGCATTATGCTGTAGTACAGAAAATGAGGAACCAGTCCAGAATAAAACAGTTGATCCAAACCACTGGACAGAATCAAGGACAAACAGTCTCCACACTTTATTGGTACAAAGAAATGAACTTTGAAAAAGTTCTTTCATTTGTACCAATAAAGAGTGGAGACTGTTTGTCCTTGATTCTGTCCAGTGGTTTGGATCATTATTCTGTAGTACAGCTTATAAACGGGTTCAGGCGCCTAGGCAGCGAGACATTTCCCTGTGGAACATTTGACTGGGGACACATGCCTGAAGTGACATTCAGCTGCAGAGAAATATGGCTGTTTGCAAATTCCCTGTGGGCAAAGAGAAGCATATGCTGGCATGCCCACAACTTCAGTAACCAAATGCACAGGGGGAAAACAATGTCCATGGTCCCCAATAGAACATGAAACAGCAGGCAATATGGCATGCATCAACAGCAGGCTGGCCAGAGGGCATGTCACTGGCAGTACAAATGCAGTGCACAATGGGCAGTGCCTTTATAATTGGAGTGTGTGGACCACTACTCCCTTCACAATGTCTAGGGAACATTACCTAAAACACATACTGGAGCATAAATGTGACTACAGTATCCTGCATGATTTCCTCCATGCTGTAGCACACTTCTACATGTTGTAGTTACATAAGTATGTACTGTACACTGAGCACAACACTCATCACTTCTTCTGCCACCATACATTTGGTTATTAAAGCTGTGAGCATGGCAGGGTGTGCTTCTCTTTGCCCACAGGGAATTTGCAAACAGCCATATTTCTCTGCAGCTGAATGTCACTTCAGCCATGTGTCACCAGTCAAATGTACCACAGGGAAATGCCTCACTGCCTAGGCGCCTGAACCCAAATTAATGAATTTCATAATAATAAACTAGAGAAGATAAGGGGTGGAGAGAGAGAGAGAGAAAAACATACTGTTAGTGACCTCGATGCTGATATCACTACACAGAATAATAATATATACATCTACAAGCGTGCAGTATCACTTGTGTGTACTGTGACTCCAATTATTGTATAGATATTGTTAAATGTACATAGCTCTCAACCTGTTAACATGGGACAGTATAGCCCAAGCACTAACAAATGCAGGTATACAACTACAGGGAACTGTTTTAAATAGTGTGCTCATTGATTACTACCAAGGTGTTCTGTAAACAGATTTGCCAATAGATTGCATTCCAAGTAATGTCATTTATCTGCTAATCAAGGACTAGACATATGAGGCATTAGTCATTACATTCCAAAAAATTATGACAGTTGAGAGGTATGTTTGTGTATGCTAATTAGACTAGGCAGTCAGTGATTTCTTAGTTGGCCGCCATAGGATTAGAACCCACAGACTGTTACTCCAGGAAGCATGTGCACTAAATGTAACATCTGATGGATGTCAGATTACAAAAGACATGCAGTGCATACAGGAATACTATACAATTAATGATAAAGAGTATTTATCAAGGCACAATCCTGCTTTGCACTTTACTGATATTGTTCCTGAAAATCTGGCACTTATACACATGAATATCTGCCCAGAAGGTGAGGTACCCACATACCGTGTTCCTAGATTGGGAAGAATAAACAGCATTATTACTAAAATCCTACATACCCAAACTCTGGAAAGTATCTCAAATCATTCCTCTCCATAAAGGAGGTAATTCTTATGAATTCTCCAACTACCGACCTATTGCCATCCTTTGCCCTTTATCCAAAATTCTTGAGAAATGCATCCACTTGCAAGTGATGACATTTCTTAACACACAGAATCTACTATCTACCATGCAACATGGTTTCCGTCCACATCACAGCACTACCACAGCCCTTCTATCCTTCACTAATTATATAAACCTTCACAGGAATGATAACAAATATGTATCAGCCATTTTCCTAGACCTCTCAAAAGCATTTGATATGGTCTCCCACTGCATTCTACTAGACTCACTAACATCACTATCCTTCACCTCCTCTACTATAGCCTGGTTCAGAAGCTACCTATCTGACAGGCAACAATCAGTCCAGTGGAAAGAAACTCTGTCTACACAACTTCCAACCACCATAGGAGTCCCACAGGGCTCTATAATGGATGCGCTATTGTTCTCTATTTTCACAAATAACCTCAATAGCGCTACACAACATGCCACACTCATACAATATGCAGATGATTCAACCCTGATCTGCTCCGCCTCATCTCCCACCATCCTACACACACTCACTCAAGATACCTTTAACTCTCTAGAAAAATGGATATCAGGTATCCAACTAATTCTAAATCCCAAAAAGACATAACTGCTAATATTTACCCCTAATAGATAAAAAAACCCTCTCCTTTACCATAACATCTAGGGACGGCACCGCCATCTCCCCTTCTAACCACACCAAACTTCTGGGCATTGAAATAGACAACAATCTCCACTTTGGTGTTCTCATCTCACATACCATAAAACTAGTACACAAAAAACTAGGCTCCCTATACAGGCATAAGTCCTTTCTCTCACAAAAAGCAAGAGTCACTCTTGCACAAAGCCACCTCCTCTCAACTCTGTTATACACAGCACCAATCTTTACCCAAATCAGACAATGTGACCTAGACAAACTAGAATCATGCTACAATAAAATAGCCAAGTTTGCTACTAACTCAACCTATAAAACCCATCACTGTGCTGCACTAAAAGAACTAAAATGGCTTGAGCATCCACAGCTACTTAACTATCACCAGCTGGGCACAGCCTACAATATTCTCAAATATCCTGAAAAAAACCCTCATTATCCAACCTACTTACTGCTTATACTGCAAATCAGTACCTAAGATCGAGTTAAAAATCTCTCCTCTCCATCACCAAGGCTAACAATAATGCAGAGAAAGCACTCTACTCCCACACTGTTGCCAGAAATTGGAACCCTCTTCCCCTAGCCATGTCCAATGCCCCTTCCACATCCATACTCAAAAACTCCCTCAGATCGCACCTTCTTAGTGCCTGGTTATGTCCTTGTATCACATAACCCTACCTATACTACTATTAACTCCCCAAACTCCTCTCTGATTACATGCTGGATCTCTGATCGCCTATAAGCTTGGTCATCTGAAAAGGTACTTTTAACTGTAGAATCTTACTTAATATATATTCTTCTCTTACTAATGTATAACTGACATTGCCTTTTTACCCATGTTCTATATCTTCTTTTACCTGGAGTATTTTATTAATTTCTTGTTATATTACTATGCTCAGAATATATGATAAAACCTGTTTTGTGTATTATGCTGGATGTACTGTAACTGACATGGTCTTTTATCTATGTTCTATATCTTCTTTTACCTGGAGTGTTTTTATTAATTTCTTGTTATATTACTATGCTCAGCATACATGATGTAACCCATTTTGTGTATTATGCTGGATGTACTGTATTTGTATAACTTGATGCTGGAGCTTTTCTCCCTGGGCCTCCGCTGAAAATGGACCTTGTCCAGTTGGAATTTCCCGGTTAACAAATGTAAAATAAATAAATAAATAAAATTATTTGACTAGAAATGGCCATAACACGGGCATGCATCTTACTGTGGGTATTGCACTACATTTCTCAGATATTTTTTTCTGTAGTCCTTATTAATTTCCATTTTACCATTTCCTGATGTCAGATTAGAACACACATGCAGTGAATACAGCCATACTGCACAGTTATTTGAACAGATTACTTCTCAATGTACAATCCTGCTTTAAACTTTTATTGATAATGTATCTCAAAATCTGGCATTTATATACAAGTATACCTGTCCACAATGTCAGCTACCTTACCCACACACCTTATTCTTTGAGTGGGTGGAATGTACAGCATTATATGACACAAACTGGCCAGAACACAGGCTTGAAATGTATTGTGGTTATTGCATTACATTTATCAGACAATTATTTAAGCAGTCTTTATTCATTTTCTTTGTACAGTTGACTGGTGTTACATTAGAACACACATGCAGTGACTACAAGACTAGTGAGCACCTTTGTTGTAAGCAGTACATATCACAGTATAATCACCCTTTAAAAATCTATTTATTACTTTGGCTTTAAGTCTGGCATGTACAGCATGGATAGCTGTGTCAGACCTCTAAGTAATAATCCAGTTACCCCCGTCATTACCTGAGTGCAATCTACACCATATTCCACACAATGGGCACAGCAGAACAGTAATTGTTAATCTGGGTAGACCACAACCTCAGCCGATGTTTATAAGGGGTTCAGGCACCTAGGCAGCGAGACATTTCCCTGTGGTACATTTGACTGGTGACACATGGCTGAAGTGACATTCACCTGCAGAGAAATATGGCTGTTTGCAAATTCCCTGTGGGCAAAGAGAAGCACACCCTGCCATGTTCACAGCTTTAATAACCAAATGAATGGTGGCAGAAGAAGTGATGAGTGTTGTGCTCAGTGTACAGTACATACTTATGTAACTACAACATGTAGAAGTGTGCTACAGCATGGAGGAAATCATGCAGGATACTGTAGTCACATTTATGCTCCAGTATGTGTTTTAGGTAATGTTCCCTAGACAATGTGAAGGGGGTAGTGGTGCACACACTCCAATTATAAAGGCACTGCCCATTGTGCACTGCATTTGTACTGCCAGTGACATGCCCTCTGGCCAGCCTGCTGTTGATGCCTGCCATATTGCCTGCTGTTTCATGTTCCATTGGGGACCATGGACACTGTTTTCCCCCTGTGCATTTGGTTACTGAAGTTGTGGGCATGCCAGCATATGCTTCTCTTTGCCCACAGGGAATTTGCAAACAGCCATATTTCTCTTCAGCTGAATATCACTTCAGGCATGTGTCCCCAGTCAAATATTCCACAGGGAAATGTCTCGCTGCCTAGGCGCCTGAACCCCATTAATTTATTACTGTTATTTATTATTATGTTTTGATATTAATATATTCTTTTAAAGAAATTGTTACATTGGCCTTATGGGTTATGTCATACTGGTTTGTTAACATACCCAGTTTATGTTATTTATTGTTGTTTTCCTCATAATATTTGTTAATATGTATTTGGATTCATCAATATTATCTTCCATTATGTTAATACAAACATTGGTTTTGTCATTACTCATCTTACCTTATGTTTATATCTAATTTACTACAGCATGACAAGGTAGGCCATTTCCAGGTGATCCACCTACCTTCCCTCCACCAGCTATGGCATCAGGGCTCAGGATATCCAGGTGGTGCCCCCTCTGATTCCTCTGCACTACCTGTGGTGTTGGGTAGTTCTGCCTCATGGGCTGGGGCTAGGCCCCCCTATGGGAGTGGAGGTGGAGGGGGTGACTTTGTCACCCATCACGAAATGCCAGGTATGGTGGCAGGGTGGTTCACAGAGATTTTGGTGCATGCCTGTGCCAGATGAAGAGCATGATCATCATCCTGGTGGTGCAGCCTCACCATGGACCCCAGCCTCTACTACTACCACCACAGGGGCAGTGAAGGAGCAGTGTTGGCAGTCCCATGGGTGAGGACTTGAGTTGCACTGCTGCCATGTGAATGCTCATGGGACTGGGATTCCACAACCCTGCCCATTCAGGGTGTTCACCCCCCTCTTGTGTCACACACCAACTTTGTCTGCTGTCTTGTCTATCTTGTCTGTCTGTAAAAGCTTCCTCACCTTCCCAGCTTACCTCCCCCACATGTACCTATGTCCCTTCCACAACATTCCACTCTCACCTTAAAAAACAATGGGCACCTGTCTCAAAAAAATATCGTCCCATACATATCTCTCCATTTCGTACAGTTTTACACTGGACATACTCCGTTTGATCCAACTGACTGGACAATGCAGTTAGGGTGTCATCACTCATCTCTGGGGGTAACAGTCCAATTTCAGCAACAAATTCTGTCACAGTGCACAGTTGTTGCTGATGAAGAAATGGCTAGTTATGGTTCTTTCTTACACCCATCCTGCACATCCCTACCTGCCTTTCACTATGTTTTCCCCCTGCTTGCACCCCTTTTCACCACTGTCCTATCTCCCCATTTTTCTTTTCTTTAAAGATTTTTTTGCACAACATTATGCGGCTCACTGCATCACTTAGCTATGCTAAATAGCCTTTTGTAAAAATATTACTCGTGTTCAAAAAGTACACCTATACCCTATTTCAAATGCAGGGCCATCACACCCGCAGAACAGTGGCTCAACCTGCCAAGCAAACAGCTGCTAAATAACACAGATGTTTTAATGAAAGCATAGTAATGCACAAGGTTTTGTCATCAAGCATGTTTAAGTGATGCTGATCATCACGCCACACTGTACAAACCAGCTGTAATTAGCACTGTGCTAGGGAAATACATTACTATAAAAGCATACACATAGCAAAGAATGTAAGTGAGGTATGTAATAGCAGGTAACCCTGCAATTATATGTACAACATTTAAAAATACACTTGCTAAAACATTAATGTGAAAACAGGATTTTAACTGGGACTCTATTAGTTAAATGCAGTGCTCTAAAGCCATGCACATAATAATATATGTAAGCATACCTGCCAAACTGTTGGACCAAAAAATCTGGCAAATCCCTAAATAAAATGGGACAAAGGCCCAAAAATAGGGACAATTTTTAAATATTGCTCTTACAAACTTAGAAAGATGATAAACTAACAGGTATTGATTTAGCATGAATGTTCTGAATGATATGAAGTCTGAAACTCAAATGTCTGTCATTACTTTCTGACTTCACTCTTTACTGTTTAACACTAATTTGCCAAAAAAACTACAATTTCATGAATAATGGGCAGAAAACATGAGGCAAAATCTGGACACTCTGTAAACATGTGTACAGTTGACAGGTTTGCATGTGCAGTCTGTGACAGCAGATAACTGGGGAATGATATCTATAACATGTAAAAATACACTTGTGATCTCCTTGACAACAATACTTTGTGTTACACATGGTCCTGTGTTCAACTACAGCTGCCTCTACCAATGAAAATAAATGTATGTGAGCATCAACATTATAAATTGTGATGTGTATGTCTGCTTATCACCTATTTATCCACCCAAAGCAGTACAGATGGAATATCTGCGTCTAAGTAATAGAGCACAAAGGGCTACAGTTAAGGCCACTCTTAACTACTCCTAGTACAACACTAGGAAGTGCAGAGAATGTCAGGTCATACATTAACCTGAATGCCCGCAGGATTTTGAAGAGTGAATTGTGGCCCAGTAATATGAGCATATATTTCATTTCCTCTCTGCTTTTACTGGCTGGTGTGAGTAAGCACAAAATTTTCATTTTGTGAAATCACTCCCCTTCAACTATTTAAATTTATTAGCCATCCTACTGTATTCCATAGTACCAGAATACAAAAGTGACCACCCGCTTTCAATCTATCTTGCTGTTTTAAAAATAGTGGTTCTGCACTAAAATTTAACTTTTTAGCCAGGTAAAACTTAAGTTACCTACTCTCACATCTAACTCGTCTAGTGCACACTGCAGTGTTTAGGATAAACCATTTTATCATCTTACCTTTAAGCATCTATTGCAATACAACCAATAACTGGAGAGCCCACATTCTGCCTCTCAGTAGTCATCTTAGAATTAGTGCCTCTGTTTCCTCCTGGTAAGAGAAGGAGTGCAGTTACATTATTTCCTGGAGACTGCTGATCACCACAAAGCTTAATAACTGCTTTATAGGTGACAGCTTGGAATCTGCGCTTATATTCTGATTCTGGTGAGAGTAGCAGCAGAGTGCATTGATTCCTGACTCTTTCTGGTTGGAGACTGAGTGTCTGTGCTTAACGTACCTGATTGGTCTGGTTGCTATTCGAGGCATCTGCCAGAAAAAGGCTACAAGCCTGCAGACCCTTCCATCATCTGGGACAAGACTGTGGATCACCAAACAGGCTGTGGCCTGCTTCTGTTCTTGGCATTGGTGCTAACATTTTGCTTCTGGTGAGAGAAGAAGTAAAGGAGTATTGTATCCCAACAGAGTAAAGCTGTGTTGAGACGAGTATTAGTAGTAGCCAGGCAGTAGCCATTCATGTGACTCCCTTCTTTTCATCATTCTTAACAAGCTAATTCTTTGTTTTCAGTAAGTACTGCTTGATTTCTTCCCAACTTCAGAATATCTGCCTAAATACTTCATCCTTAAATTTTCAGGGTCTATGTATTAGTTTCCCCTCAAGTGTTTGGCAGTGCTCTGTACAGACTCAGACACCTTGAATGACATTTTTCCTGTAAAATGAATTATAAACGAAACAGCTCCAGTGCTTAGTAATAATGACCATCCATACCAGTATGTCTAAAGGTCAGTTCACTTTTCTTTCTCCTATTAACCTGGTGAACTTGGGCATTCTGAGACAGTGTAGCAACTGCCTCATGTACACAGACAACTCTCTCCTCTTACCTCCCAACACTCAGACTTGTGAGAGATGCAATTATATATCCAAACTGGAAGCCATGCACTCTTAAGCCAAGACCGGAATAGCTGGTGAAGAGGAGAAGGTCAACATCTGCACCACACCACATGCAACACATAGCCATCCAGAACACCCAACATCACAGCTCTTACATAAAAACACAAACCACACACCCACCTTTGCGGAGGCTCTCAACAGAAGTCTACACAAACAGCAAAGACCTCCAAGGAAGAAACACACTTGACCACCACAACACAGCACAAACCACAAGACCCATATCTCACCTACACAGTGTTACCCTCAACCTAAGCCCCTAAGGCAAAACAGCTTGCCCAATACACTAATCATAGGTGACTCAACAGTGAGGCACACTGATGTCCCACTCACTAGATTGAATAAGAAGGTAACAGTCAGCTGTCTATCAGGTGCCAGAATCCGACACATAACACATGCACTCAGGTCCCTCCACAACAAGTACAAGCATGACTCT
Source organism: Protopterus annectens (assembly GCF_019279795.1). Taxonomy (NCBI): domain Eukaryota; kingdom Metazoa; phylum Chordata; order Ceratodontiformes; family Protopteridae; genus Protopterus; species Protopterus annectens. The sequence goes on along the minus strand of NC_056728.1, from coordinate 521,363,241 downwards.
GTCCCTGTCCATGTGGGTGTGAATGACCTTAGATGCACCTCCCTGGACAACATGAAAAGAGACATGGAGGAGCTCTCGGATTATGTGGCCCAGGTAGGTATGACCCTAGCCCTAAGCTGCATCCTACTATTACCCAGAATGATACCGCAGTACAAGCAGAAAATGATTGACTTCAACAATTGGCTACATTTCTAGTGTCATTCTAAGGGGATCCAGTATCTGGCTGCTTGGGATGACATGACTGACAGACCTCGATGCTTTGCCAGAGATGGCGTGCATCTTTCACCCCTGGGTTTCTGGATACTGGCTAAGGCTCTTGTCACCCCTATAGTGCATTTTTAAGGTGATGTTCCAAAGACCAAATTATCACCATAACAGCTATAAATAAATGCAGTCTGAGGGTCATGCTGCTCAGTGACAGAAGTCTAAATCTCAAGATGCACTTGCTCGAAGCACTCATCAAAATGGAGAACATCGACATTTGTGCTGTAATGGAAACCTGGTTTAAAGCAGCATAAAGCACCCCTGCACTACCAGGCTATAACTCATTCCACACCTTTCGGCCCCAGAACATGGACCGAAGCTCCAGGGTCAATGGTGTCTCCATATTCATAAAGGCAATGCACACCTTCAGACTAGTAGCCCAGCATAATGCATCTGAGACACTTCGGGTACAACTAACATTGGGTAAGAAAGCAATTCAGGTCATAGCCTGCTATAGGTCCTGAGCCATGTCCCAAGACTCTCATTCCATGTTCCTAAGCATCCTGGAAACTATTAGGGTCCAACCCAACAATCTCATACTAGGTGACATCAGCTACCCCTCCATCAACTGGGAACACTACTCATGCACCAGTACACTGGCCCAACGGTTCCTGATGTTCAGTTCCAATGCTCTGGACCATCTCATTCTTACCCCCATTAGAGGAAGCAACATCCTTGATATGGCTATTACTAACATGGGCAACCATTGCACTACACCAATAGTCAATTCCTCTCTGGTTAGATCCGACCACAAACTAATCACCATGGAAATCCACATCTCGCACACACTGCCCACAAAGATAGCCACCTTGAAAAACTTTTCCAAAGCAGACTTTGGGCTCCAGAAACCAGAAGTGGCTAACTTCATGGCACCTATGTCAAAGAAAAATAGATGCATGACTGCCAAATCATACACCAATGCACTGTACGAACAAGTACATAAATGCATGGAACTAGCCATACCCAACAGAACCAAGACGCTCTCCTCCAAAAAAGGAAGCCAATCTGGTGGTCCCCTGCCATTAATAAACTCTATAACAGAAGGAAGAAACTGTTGCAGAAGAAGGTGAAGTTCCAGGACTGGAAAAACTCCCTTATTAGCCTCAACAAAAAGTTGAGATCCCTCATCAAAACCTCTAAAGCCAGCTATGAAGGCAGAATCGCGGCAGACACTAAAAACAACCACAAAGCCTTCTGTAGTTAAATCAAGAATCTCCATGGCAATACTCAGGTTTTCTCTGAGTTACTGCACAATGGTACCTCTTATACTGAGCCAGCAGATATTGCCAACATACTGGCCAACAGATTCAGTGCCAACTATACCCCTCTCTCTTCCCAAAGGACCAATCATAATACTGGAAGAATGCCAGGCACCCAGCATTACTGCAGCACAGGTTAAAGCTGCATTGTCCAAGGCCAAGGATACAGCTTCCATGGGACCTGACAATATCCCTGGATGTGTTCTATATGAACTACAAAGTGAACCAGCACCACATCTGTGTGCCCTGTTCAGTCACAGGCTCACCTCAGGCTTTGTCCCTACTGAATTCTGCACTGCTACAGTCATCCCTCTCTATAAAGGGGGAGTGACTACAGACCCTGGGAATTATTGCCCCATTAGCTTGAAGAGTCTGATATGTAAGGCTATGGAGCACATCATCATGGACCTAATTAACAAGGATATAGGGAATCTCCAAACTCTAGATCCCATGCAATTTGGTTTTGTGAAAGGTAGATCATGCCTGCTCAACCTGGTTAACTTCTTTGAGTCTGTCACCAAAGTTGTGGATGAGGGCAAAGTAGTTCATACAGCCTACCTCGATCTGGCCAAGGCCTTTGATAACATTCCCCACTCAGGAATTATTGATAAACTCAACAAACTAGGCATCAACCCCTATATCACTATGTGGGTTGCAAACTGGCTCACAGATAGAACCCACAGTGTGAAAGTAGCAGACTCCAAGTCAGACTGCTGACCAGTCACGAGTGGAGCCCCACAGGGATCGGTCCTGGGTCATCTTCTGTTTGGCATCTACTTCTCAGAAGTCCAGGACAACACAGAAGGACTCTGGCTGACCAAGTTCATAGGTTCATAGGTTCATAGGTTGATACTAGGCTATCTGCCCTAGGGCATTTACAAGCCTAGCCAGAGTGTGTTTGGCTTTCACCACCCTTTTTAGATTAGTTGACTGTGCTTCTGTATAGTAGGTCACATAAGATAGCCCATTTAAGGTTAGTTTACCATGCCTCTGTCTAGCAGTGACACAGAAGACATCCCAGGGGTAAATTTACGATCTCCCATCCAAACGTCAACATTCTTCTTGAAGAGGGTCATTGAGGGTCTCTGTCTAACATGGATTGCGATTTTGTTCCAGAGTGAGGGGAGCCTCTGGGATATGAATCTGTCCCTCCAGCATGTTCTATTTATTTCTGTGCTGAGGTTTAAGTCACTGGAGCGTGTAGCTCTGATGGATTTGGATTTCTTGAGGTGGAGCATGTCTATTAATTCAGGGTTGGACATGGCTTTATATGTCAGGCACTGGTCGCCTCTGAGTAGGCGGTAAGCAACTGAGTAGAGCTGGAGTTTCTTTACCCTAACTGCGTAGAGCATCTGTTTGAGTCCCTTGATCCTCTTGGTGAGGTACTTTTAGGGTCTTTCTAGTTGTAGCAGGTGTCGGGTAAGGTACATCCCAAATGGGGCATTGTATTCAATTATGGGCCTGATGAGTGATGAGTAGAGGGGCACAATGACCTCTCTTGATCTAGATGTGAACCCCTTTGTGATAAGGTGGGCTATATAGAATGTCTTTCTAACCACTTTGGCAGTGTGATCGTCAAAGGAGAGATTGCAATCTACTCGGGTCCCCAAATCCCTAATTACTTCTTCCGTACTTAATGGATTACCACCTATGTGGTAATTTGTGGGCACTTTGTTTTTCCCAAAGGGGATGACTACGCACTTTTTGGCATTTCGCATTAGGCCATGGCTCTGGCACCAGTTATCCATCTCTGTGAAACCCTTTTGGAGGATGCTTGTGTCAGCCACTGTCTATTATGACCCCCAGTTTGCAGTCATCTGCAAAGTTTGTCAGCCATAGTCCTCCTGTGTTAGCCTGTACCTCAGAGAAATATATACCGAACAAGAGAGGTCCCAGGACTGAGCCTTGTGGGATGCCACTTGTAACTGGTTTAGAGTCTGACATGGCACCTGCAATTCTGACCATGTGGGTTCTATCCCTAAGCCAGTTTGCAACCCATCTTGTGACATAGGGGTTGATATTTAAGTTGGTGAGTTTATTTATGATGCCCGAGTGAGGTATTGTGTTGAAGGCTTTTGCAAGGTCAAGGTAGGCTGTGTGGACTACCTTCCATTCGTCTTTGACCTTGGTGACTGTTTCAAAGAAATCGACCAGGTTCAAGAGGCAAGATCTGCCCTTAACAAAGCCGAATTGGGTAGGATCCAGTGTTTGGAGGTTCCCAATGTCTTTGTTTATGAGTTCCATGATGATACGCTCCATAGCTTTGCAGACAAGGCTAGTTAGGCTTATAGGGCTATAGTTTCTGGGGTCTGTTGTGGCACCACCTTTATGGAGTGGGACCACTGTTGCTGTACACCATTCTTTGGGTACATATCCTGTTGTAAGGCTGAGACTGAATAGTGATTTTAAGTGAGGGTTCAGTTCTTCTTGGAGCTCATGTGAAATGCAGCCCAGGACACCGTCCGGTCCCATTGATGCTGTGTTTTTTGCTTTGGAGAGGGCAGCTCTCACCTGTGCATCTGTGATGTCAGGGAGGCTACACTCTGTTGGGATAGTCATTTGCTCATTTGGGGGGGAACGGGGGGAGAAGTTTGCACTGAAGCTGTCTGCCAGGATGTTGGCAATGTCTGTGGGTTCAGTGTATTTTTTGTCATTTTGCACTAACTCAGAGCATATCTGGGAGTTTCCACCCAGGTTTCTGACATAACTAAAGAAGGCCTTGTGATTATCTTTAGTGTCTTGTGCAATTTTTCTTTCAAAGCTAGCCTTAGCTGATTTTATGAGGGATCGTAGTTTCTTGCTAGTACTGATCAGAGTTGCCTTCCCTTTCAGGGATTTTGCTCTATCATATAGTAGCTTCCTCCTTCTGTTGTACAGCTTATTTATGGCTGGGGTCCACAGATGATGTCAAGCTGGGAGCCATTATTAACTCATCAAGGGATGTAGACATCCTACAGAAAGACCTGACTGAGACCAATGACTGCTGTCGAAACCATGCCCTTAAGCTTAATGCCAAAAAATGTGTCGTCATCCCCTTTGGGAAAAACTCAGTTCCCACTAATTACCACAACGATGGGAGCCCACTGAACACTGAAGGCATTATAAGAGATCTTGGGACACAGGTTGACAGCAACCTCTCCTTCGACTACCTCCACATTGCCCCTGTGGTCAGAAAGTCCTTCTCTGTGGCACATCACATTACCAAGGGTTCTGCATCCAGGAAGAATGAGGACATCATATCTTTTTACTCTTCCCTCATTAGGCCAGTCATTGAGTATAATGTTCCATTTGGCATGTACTTCACTAGACATGTGCAACAGCTGGAAAGACCACAAAAGTACCTCACAAAGAGGATCCTAGGCCTTAAACAAATGCCCTTCATGGACAGACTGAAAAAACTCCAGCTATTCTCTGTCTAATATTGTCTACTAAGACACAATCTCTGCTTGACTTACATAGCCATGTCTGACCCAGCTCTGTTAGAAATGCTACATCTAAAGAAATCCCAATTCCTCCAGACCACACACTCGAGAGACCTCATCCTCATTACCACAATCAAGAGAACATGCTGGAGAGACAGGTTCATAACCCAGAGACTGCCTATGCTCTGGAAGAGATTTCCCATACATGTCAAACAGAGCACCTCACTGGCCCTCTTCAAGAGAAATCTTGATGAGTGGATGGGAAATAGAAAGTTCACCCCAGGATCACTCCAGTGGCTCTATTTGATAGAGGCAATGGGAACTAACTTCAGGCAGCACGATGCCAGGGCACTTCTAAAGGCTCCAAGGCCATTAACCTAGTACACACCAATGAACCTATGAACATGACTTGGAACCTGTCGAACTGCATGACAATGCTTAATCTAACCACTTACCTTTCTCTAGGACACACCAACCATTTTGCCTTTGATTGTGGTACTGATACTGTTGCCTAACATACTTACCTTAAACACATGCTTTAATTTCCAGTGGAATGGGTACCGTCAATCTGCTTCCGCCTCTACAACAAGGTTGCCACAGCTCTCACACTTATGGTTACAGCTTGTTGTCCTCCAAAGTGTTCACTCTCTCTGCCTGTGTCTGTTGTCTGCAGCATCAGCTTCAGCCTGTAGCACACACATCTGTATATAAAATGTAGCTGCTACAGATGTACTCTCTGCAATGACGTATCTTTACCCCAGTAATTTCCATCACAACATATGAGAAAGGGGTTCTAATCTACATAGAGGCCTTATATCTTTTTCAGTGGTTGCACTTTATTGGCTGATTATACTGCAAATCAGCTGTATTGGCTACAATTAGCATTTCAGAAACAAAGATTGCTTAAGAGCCAATCACCTGGTAATGCGAACCATGTTAAAAAGGCAGCTAGCTAGGGGGACCATTGTGTATGAGAGTTTCTTTACACAGTAAACTCGTTGCCACAACCTTTATATATCTACACGTATCACTAGTGACTGGCCTCATTATAGTGTTGAAGTACCCAGTGCTATCTTTCCAGAGTATGACTATCAGACACTTGGCTATCCACCAGCTGACATACTACTTTGTAAATAACCTCTACAGTTTTCAGCAATGCCTGATGGCCTAATATTGTCAGGCCATGGTAGGTGGAGTGAGTCATATTCCCCTCATCCATTGCATAATTTAACACTCAATAAGGTCCACTGGTTTGAGTAGGCATGATCTGCCTTTGAGCAAAACAAACTGTGTTTGGTCCAGTGTCAGTAGCTGTATGACATTGTTACTGATTGTATACATGCTAACTCCTTTCATGGCTTTACATATCAGACGACTGAGAGATCTGGGGACACTGCTTGGCACTGCATGATATTTGTCCCTTGTGCAACTAAGTATTGCAGTTACTTCCATCATGTTTTCCAAGAAAATAGTCATCCAAGGTGTCTGTGTCTGTACAGAGCACAGACAAACAATGGAAGGAAAGCTAATATGTATAGTATACCCTGTGAAGGTAAGGTGGGAGGATTTACACAGGTATTCTGCAGTTGGACACTACTCAAGTGGTGTGTACTGATAGGACACAATTACCTTGTGAAGAATGCGGAAATCGGGATTACGCTGAATTACTGGTGACTGGCTACCACTAATGCTGCTCTCATCACAATCACTCTCTCCTGGGATACTATGCTCCAATACTTTTTCTCTCGGCAGACGCAAAATGTTGCTATGAAGCTCATAATGAAAAGTAGGACACAGCCTGTTTTCTCATCTACATAGTTGTCCCATATTATGCAAGACTTTATAGACTTCACATACCTTTTTTTCATGTAGATGCCCTGATTAGCAAACTGAGCAATTAGTTGGTTTTTGCATGTATTATGCCTTCTGTTCCAGGGCTGGTGGTATTTCACTAGGGAACTGATCAGATGGTAATAAGGAGCATAGCTGCAGTGTCAGAATATAATGTGAACTTCCAGTGACATAGATGTCCAAGCTTGCTGAAACAAGCACCACAGTGGCAGATGATCTAGGTTAGGTGACAATTTCACAGCAATTCGTGCATCCTGGCCTCCAACAGCTTAATGGTGGATATCTGCATGACATGGGTCTGAGGCCTACTGCATAGGAGTGGCCACCTGTGGCCAAAGTGTGTCCACCTGCCACATGCCCTAGGTATGTCATATTGTACACTTATGTACCCAGAACACATGTCTGTATTCCCACATCATGTCACACAACAACCAGTTTGCTGTCTGCTTGCTTGACAGACATTGTACACTTGCAAGGTCAAAGTAAAGTCTGCACAGTTGAACAAGTCCCCTGTGCATCCACATCTTCACTGCAAGGAGTGCCTACAAACAGTGTGTTTCAGCCTGACAACCCCAAGGGTGTAGCTGCATGACCCTAACTTTGCTGGACTTGCACAGTGTCATATTTGTAGGTATGGTATTACAACCAACCTAATAACAGGATTATGGTTAATCCAAGGCCCGTATGCCTGGCAAAGCATTGTATGGCACACTGTCAGGTGCTGTGTTGCCTTAGGGAACCTACATAAAGGTGACATGTTACATTTCAGCATCTGCCATGACACTGCCTAGCGATGGCCAGCTCTGGCGTACACACAAGCATGACTGTATTGCCAATGGCATTATCAATGAATGCTGATGAGATGTGAAAATTGTCCCCATCTCTCTACTCTTATGCCACACAAACACAACATGTGAGAGATGTGACTCTATTGCAAACCTTGATTCCATGGTGTCTCACACACCTGTTAGTACATATGGTGATGAGCATCTTGTCAACATGTACAGTTCACCTCCTTTGTCACCAGTCAAACACCTGAGGCAAACCACAAAATCAAACCTACTATTCATAAGTGATTAATTGTGAGACACATTGATATCCCTGTCACCAGGCTACATATGGGAAAGATCACAGTTAGCTGTCTATGGGTTGTCACGATACCCCATACCACACAATGACGCAAGTCAATGAATATCAGGTAACGTAATGATGACATCATAGTTCCTGCAAGTGTGTATAACTTGTATAACTTGGGTCATATGTTACCGGACTGCATGCAGACACATGACTGAGCTTAGACACTCTGTGTCTCATGTGGGTATGCTCATAGCTTTCAGCTGCATTTGACCCTTACCTAGGATGATGGCCCAATACACACAGGGAATGATGGATGTGAATAATTGCCTTAGCATGTGGTGTCATTATAAGGGGATCCACTACATGTCCATCTGGGATGATTTGCTCAACAGACCTCAATGTTTTGGCAGAGATGGTCTTCATCTGTTACACCTGGGATGTTGAGTACTGGCCAAGGCTGCTGACATCTCACAGTACATCTTATAGGCACTGTCTGGAGGAAAAACTTTCCAATGAGAACGCCATCTTCATACAACATCACAATTATGCTGTTACATGGTAGGAATGGCAACACTAAACCCCACTCTGAGGAAGGTGTCCCCACCTTGGAATATGCAAACATTTGTGCAGTGACCGACACCCATTCACTGTAGTGTAGTCAATGTTTTTAGTTCAGCATTCTGCCTATTACAGAAGTGCCTTTCGACCACATGCCAGTTCAAAAGTAAACCGATATATATATATATATATATATATATATATATATATATATATATATATATATGTATGTGTACGGGGAGTATATTACCATCTCGAATGGTAAAAATGTTGAACGCTAACGAGAGAAAATGGACTAAAACAAACTTGCTATTCCCCCCACACCCCCCGCTAAAAATATATTCAAACTCCAAGGTCGCACTACAGTGAGGAATGGGCAAATATCCCAGTCCTCACTGTACCGCGACCCCAAAAAAAGTTCATTTTAGTCCGTTCGACATTTTTGCCATTCGAGATGGTAATATAGACCCTATATACGTATATATATATATATATATATATATATATATATATATATATATATATATATGTATATATATATGGGTCTACTTCTTTTGACCTAACTTTCATTTGCCTGACACTCATTTGCCTGACCCCATTTGACTGAAATTTCATTTGCCTGACATTTCATTTGCCTGACACTTCATTTGCCCGACAAGTATTATTAGCAAGAAAATGGAATATGCCCCCCACCCCACTGCAGTGCGACCCTGGAGTTAGAGTATATAGTTGGGGGGGTGGGGGGCACAGCCCCCCACAACGGGGGGGGTGTGGAGGGCGAAGCCCCCCCACTTCATTTCATATGATATTGTTAAGTTTCGATGTAATATTGCTTAGTAACAGAAAAGTAAGTGGGGGACTTCGCTGCCCCCACACCACCCGTTGTGGGGGGCTGTGCCCCCCACACACCCCTAACTATATATTCTAACTCCAGGGTCACACTGCAGTGGGGAAGGGGGCATATTCCATTTTCTTGCTAATAATATTTGTCGGGCAAATGAAGTGTCAGGCAAATTAAATTTCAGTCATTTGGTCTCAGGCACATGAGTGTCAGGCAAATGAAAGTTAGGTCAAAGGAAGTAGACCCATATATATATATATATATATATATATATATATATATATATATATATATATATATATATGTGTGTGTGTGTGTGTACCAGCAATATAGAAAGACACAGCAACAGCAACCATGCAAATCTTTTCAACAAAAACGTGAAAGGAACCGTAAAACAAAATGACTCATACTTCCACATAAAAAACTTGTTTAATAGTGCACTCAGTTGGCAAGCGCTTTCACTTAAAAGCTTCATCAGACCTCTTAGTAAACTGAGTACATCACATTTAAAATAATAGCATCCAATCAAATTACTCCTATTGAAGCATCACATCCTGCATAATCGTATTACAATAACAGAGCCTCTAGTGGATAAATACTATAACTAACTAAAACAATAATACCACATAACTTATACTCAAAATAAAACAACTATTTAATTCACATAATATAAATACTTAAACATTGATCAATTATGATCACTATTTTATACTCGTTTAGAACCATACTTTAAACATAAAAACAAGCATTCAAAGTGCAGATATGCTCAAACTGTATTTCGCTCAATATACATGCATAACTAGCATGTCAATGCTTTAAACAGCGTTTGTAATTCATCACTGCGATCAACAATACGTTGCTGTCACATAATGCAAATACAGTGCACATAACGCACAATTTATAATACTTCAGAAGAAATTATAAAAATATACAGATCTTTACAACATCGGAACACCCATATGTCCGCAACTTTCATTCCTACCATAAAACGGACATATGGACGCAGTCCTAAAACAGAAGTTCCTAACTTCAGTTTAAAATCAATGCTTCATAACAGGGCAATATTAATCATTGCCTAAATCCAAGACTTCATCTTTAAACTAAACCCTATAAACTCATATAAACCACATAGATGCACAAAATCTAAACCATTATACTAAAACTTATTATAGTAAACAATCTATCCTAAGATCCTATATACATATACTTCTTTGAAAATATATACTTCTCTAAAAATAGATATATAGGGACCATGGTGCAACAAACATATCTATTTTAACAGAGTCTCAGAATGAAAAAGTAATAAATAGAGACACACTACTAAAAAATAACACTAAATTATATTAATCACAATGTATATGGGGCCAGAATCTGCGTCGGTACTATGAAGTGTGTCCAAAAAGAGGTGATTCCCAAGGATGAATACCTTTTACTCATCAGACACTCCACAATACTGGTACATACCTTTGGTCCCACCATAACTCTTCCTTCCTCTTAACATATCTACCTAACTCGCAGACTCTTAGTTTTGAGGAATGGCCTAATCGAGGCCCTCTCAATCAACCCTTTTCCTGAGTCAGCTCTAAGACGTATGATCCATTTAACTTCTTTTTCTTCAGTAACATTACTAACATTACCTCCTCTCGGATTGATTGTAATAACTTCAACAACCATAAATTCAAAAGTATGTTGATACCCTGTTAACATCACATGCTTAGCCAATGCATTAGTAGCTAAACCTATTCTAATATTATAAAGATGTTCCCTAATTCTATTCCTGAAGCATCTACCTGTCTTTCCTACATAAAAGGATCAACATGCCACACACACGCAATGTAAACAACATGTTGGGTGTCACAACTGGCTGAACACTTAAATATATATTCCCTTCCTGTATCAGGATGCACAAACCTCCCTGTATTATCAATGTATAAACAATAATTACATTCACCACATGGGGTAGTGCCTAATATAACTTCTGGTCTATCCCTAGTTTGTTGATAGCACAACCTCCTTCTGATATTATATTTATTTTTATACCAAAACTTAGGTCTCGCACCTATGATTTCAGCAATCTGTGGGTCTGTCAACAATACATCCCAATGTTTACTAAATATATTATAGATGTTAGTATTATCCATAGTATAAAACATAGGGATCTTAAGCTCTGAATTCTCCAAAGAATTTCTAAACCTCTCAACATGAGGCCGATCAGAAAAATAAGGTTTAGCTCTGTCTTTTCTTAAAGAATTTATTTCACAGAGCCCTTCATTCAAATCACGATGACCATACCCATGCTGCTTAAATCTATCCCTAAGGTTCAATAGCTCTGTGGAAAAACCAGCGTCAGTATTATTCAACCTGGATATACGCATCCCTTGTCCCTTAACTACATTCCGAAATACATAGTCAGGATGCATACTTTGTCTATGCAACAAAGTGTTCTTATGGCATCCTTTCCTATGTACTCCTGTACTAAACGAACCATCACTTAGCTTTTCTACAAAAACATCAATATATGAGACCTTCTCTATAGACGAAGTCATAGTAAATTTTAGATAACTAGTCACATTATTCATCCCGTCAACAAACAAATCTAACATACCCTTACTGCCATTCCAAATGAAAAAGGCGTCGTCCACAAAACGCCTATAGAACGATACATGTCTACAATATAATTCCATCCGAAGCAAGACCTCCTCTTCCCACAGCACTAGGAACATATTGGTGTAGCTATTGGCACAAGGTGTGCCCATAGCCACGCCATCTTGCTGTAGGAAAGGAGTCTCCCCAAAAAGAAAGACATTGCATTCAAGAACTGTTTCCAAAAATAAACTTATAAAATTTTTTAACCTTTCATCATAAGTACTATGTTTATCCATGTAATGTCTCACATGATTTACCCCATCCACATTAGGTATAACAGTAAAAAGGGACTGTACATCCAAAGTTACAAGAATCAAATCACTATCCAACCTTAAGTTGCTGGTATAGGCATACAAATCTTTCAAAAATTGTTTGGTGTCTCTCAAAATCTTAGAATTTTCATTAACAAGGGGGCGTAAATACTTCTCTACATATACTGAAAATGGCTGTGTACACCACCCTCTACCAGAAACAATGGGTTTCATAGGGGGATCATAACCATTCTTATGAACCTTAGGGAGACCATGTATCGTGGGTATAACAGGATAATTGACATATAAATATTTAAACAGATGCCTTGTAATTAGACCACTCTTAACCAAGTCATCTAACATAGATTTAATATTACTAATTTTAATATTAATTTCATCATGATCTATCAAACTATAGAATTTATCATCATTCAGCATTTCCC
>NC_056728.1:521263129-521345629 GCF_019279795.1 Protopterus annectens | reverse complement strand
GAAACATGGCTAAAGCCACATATCAAAAACAATAAAATCCTCCCCTCAGGCTATAACCTATACAGGCTCGATCACCAAAATAAATGCGGAGGCGGTGTAGCTATAATGTTCAAACTAAATCTTGAACTACCTTGCAATGCTTTAACACCACCTTCATCAATGTACTAAACAGTCTGGCCCCCTGCAGAACAGCTAGAATAATAAATCATCACACTCCCTGACTAACAAAAAAATACCAAAGAACTACTAAAAAAAAAGACAGAGTGTGGGAACATTGGCAAACAAACAGAAACAATGATAATCTACTATTATTTAGACAACGTAGAAATAAAGCCAAATCCCAAATAAAGGCAGACAAAAACCTACTACACCACCACCCAGCAAAAAAACAGAAATAACCCCAAAAAGTTCTGGGCCACCATAAACAAACTCATGCAACCTGGAAATAGTTCCACCACTAATCCCAATACACCTCCCTCAAATGACAGCATTGCAACACAATTCAACTCCTTTCTCATAAATACAATTCACTCACTCATTAACTATGACCAAAACACAACTACTGCAATCCCAATAACTAACAGTGAGGGTGCTAACACTTTCTCCTTTTACCCCATCCCAACTCACACCATCAAAAAACTACTCAGTAAGCTAAAGCCCACCAGCCTAGCTGCAGGAAACCTCCCATCAGAATTCCTCAAATCAGCTTCTGAAGCTATAGCCTACCCCATCTTCATCCTCATAAACCGGTCTATCACCAAAAACTATGTCCCACTACTCTGGAAAGTGTCTTATATCACTCTCCTGCACAAAGGCGGCAATTCTATCAAACTTACAAACTACAGACCCATCACAATTCTATCATCTCTATCAAAAATTTCTCAAAAAATGTATTCACTCCCAGCTACCTTCTCTCTAACAACCTCCTATCCATCACACAACATGGGTTCCACCCTCACCATAGCACCACAACCACCCTCCTGAGCTTTACTAACACAATAAATCAACACAGAACTCATAATAAATTTGTGTCCTTCATCTTCCTAGACCTCTCTGAGGCCTTTAATAACTCCTGTCAGATCTGGCCACACTAAACCTCAGTCATTCTTCCCTAGCCTGGTTCCATAGCTACCTAACCAAACATCATCAAGCAGTTAGATGGCAACAGGAACTATCATCTCTGCTTCCAGTCAATATAGAAGTTTCACAAGGCTCCATACTAGGCCCCTTGCTCTTCATCATTTTTACAAACCAATTCCAGAAAGCCACCTCTCTCGCCTCAGTTATCCAAAATGCAGATGACTCAACCCTCATTTGCTCTACACCCTATCTAACACAACTACAGGCCACAACACAGGAAAGCTTCCTAGAAGTAGAAGCTTGGCTAACCAGCTCTAACATTATACTGAACCCAAATAAGACCAACCTTATGCTCTTTCTCCCCAACAAGACACCCAATCCCCCACCCACATTTCTAATTCACTCCTCCAACAACACTACCATAACTCCCACTTCACAAACAATACTGCTAGGTGTTATAATTGATAAAAAGTTAAAATTTGACCTACACCTAGCCCAAACTATAAAAAAAAACACATATCAAACTAGGCTTTCTCTACAAAATCAAACCTTTCCCAACAAACCAATCTAGACTAAGCATTGCTAGGACTCACCTGCAATCCACCCTTCTTTACGCTGCTCCAGTCTTTACCAACCTTAACAAAAGTGACTTTGCTAAACCTGAGTCATGTTACAACAATATAGCCAAGTTTGCCATGAGCTCCCCACATAGAGCTCACCACTGCTCTGCCCTACATCAAATAAACTAGCTATAACTCCCTCAGCAAATAACCTATACCCAACTCAATTTCTCCCACCAGCTAGTATACCAACCAAATAGAACCCCAGCTCTACAACAAATACTCCAACCCTTATAGCAACCCATGCCAGCTTCGATCCTCAGACTAAACACTCCTCCATGTATCCAAAAGCAACAACAAAGCTGGTAATGCTCTTTACTCCCACTACATTTCCAAACTTTGGAACTTACTTCTCCAACACATCATTAATACCACCAACCCGCACTAATTCAAAAAATTGCTAAAAGATCCCCTCATCAGCAAATGACTCTGCTACTGTACCAGCCCAGGCTAACAGCACATAATTCCCTCTATCCTTCCCCCCTGTGATAACAGGCATCTCACACCCACCTATCCCATTCTGTATATTGCCCCCCATACCCTCCACCTTCTTATCAACCTAGCAAAATAGAGCTAACAGCACATACTAGCAATTTAGACTAATGAAACATCAGCCAATATGCTCATTAACTATTGTTATATATTCTGGCCACACCAATGCTAACATTAAGGCTACTAAAAAATAAATAAATAAAAAATGTCCAAATAACAGTCTTTTTACCTCTGTAAACTGCTTAACACATTCTCATATGAACAATTCTTATACTTGTCTTAAATGCTTTTGTTTATGCCTTATAAAATGTACACTATAACATTTGTGGCTTATCACACACTTTGATGTACAATTCTTTTACTTGTCTTAAATGCTTTTGTAAATGCTTTATAAAATGTACACTGTAACATTTTTGTGGAGCTTTTCTCCCCAGGCCTCTGCTAAAAATGGGCTTCCACCAAGTCGGACTATCCCGGTAAACAAATGTAAAATGAAAATAAAATCAATAAATATACACATACATATATGTATATGTGTGTGTGTACTTATATACATATACTGTAAATAGGTATGTTATGTATGTGTGTCTATATATATATATATATATATATATATATATATATATATATATATATATATACAATAGACTCCCTCATCTAGTCTTGCTGGGACTGGACCTTAGGCTAAATAAACAAATGGCTAGTTAATCAGAAAAAGCATACAAAGTAGGATTCATAGGTTATAAATCAGCAAGAATAACAGGTTTTGTGTTAGTATGCATTTTCCTAATGAATTTGAAGTCTAAAACTCAAATGTCTGTCATTATGTAGCCCAGAGGAGGCAGACGTATTGCTCTTCTCTGTTGTCTTTTGCTAGGGCTATGGCAAAAATGTGATGGCTGGCTAAAGAGGAGGCCAGTTAAAGAGAGGCTGGATAAGAGGGCGTCTACTTGTGTATGTATGTATGTATGTGTATATATATATATATATATATATATATATATATATATATATATATATATATATATATATAGACCTACAATCAAAATTGTGAAGGCTCGAGTGCGAACGTCATGTGGGCAAAAGTCATGTTTCAAAGTTACACAATGCCGAACTGGATTAATATGACTTCATAATAGCAAACGTAAAGCTTGATTCGTTATTATGAGTTCAGCATTGTGAATGGAAATCGTAATACGGTGGGGATCAAGAAACTTGCCCCTTTTTCACTGCAGTGCAATCTTGGAGTTAGTATATATAATTTTCATGGGGTGTGAGGGGCAGGGAGGCTTGCAGAGCATACTGACTTTTAAAACCATAAGTCTGGTATGTCTAATGACGTTCGACATATAGGCTAGATTTTATTTTCAGTTTCGGGATTTTCATTCATTGCTTAGCTGGCAAAAATTTTGCCTTCAAGATTATGATAGCAAACCTATATATATATATATATATATATATATATATATATATATATATATATATATATATATATATATATATATATATTGGAGCCAATGAGGTAGTTGAATGGTGCAATCATTGCACCAAAAAAAAAGTTAGCAGAGCTGTTCAAATATTGCTGCTTTGTTTTGGTGCGAGATTGTAAACAGTGAGGATCGTGGAGTTTGCCCCCCCCCCCCCCCGTAGAGCAATCTTGAAGTTGGTATATATACAATTAACAGGTAACTTGAGGGTGTAGGTGAGTTGTTTTTTGTTTGTTTTTTTTTCGATTTTTTTTTTTCTAATAGACCAGTTTTTGTCACTCATTTGCAGGCACTCACACACACACACATACACACACACACACACACACACACACACACACACACACACACACACACACACACACACACACACAGCTTTTTTAACCTTTGACATTCTGATCCAGCTCAAGACTGGAAAGGTTCCATTGGTTAGAATAGCCCACTTGGCTATCAATAGATGACAAATTAAATAAAATAAACTGAGGGGGTATGTGAACATTGACTGTTGACTTCATTTAGAGGAACACTAGCACATCCAAAGATGTTTCTCAGAAAATCATTTTGTAAAGTTCTGGCTGAAATAAACATTCATAACTCTAGAACTGCAAAATGTCGCCGTATACAAAGAGCTTCGAAATGCTTGAAACACTGATATAAATTCTCATAATTCTGATTTTATAACTGAGAATAACACTACAATTTATGCGCATTTTTGTGTGACTTTGCAAACAAGTGACAGCATGTCAGCAGCTATTTCAGGCAGAGATTTACAATCAATACCATTTGTCTGTTCAGATGACAACTTTAAAATGAGACTTAACTAACTGTTTTGCGGTGCTCATTTGCTAAAATGCTACTGCAACTACAAAAAGTACTTTTTTGATAATCAGCATATGAGTAAATTGTTACATCACTGCAGGTATACTAGATAGATTTAACCACTGTGACACCACATTTCATTTGGCAACTTGCATTTCTTTCCAGTTAGCAGAGGGTATGAGGAAGGTTGGGCAATGGACTGGCAACTCAATACTACAAAACTCTACTGCCACTCTTTCTGTGGACCAATGATCTGCAGCGGCGACCCCTAACAGGAGTAGCCGAAAGGAGAAGAAGAAGATGGTTATTGGATAATATACCATATTTCATTCTGCATTTTTACGAATTGCTATATCTTCAGCTATCATCCAGAACACTACAAGCTTGTCTACATGTGTAGCCTTTCTCCTTCCTGTGATTGTGTAATAAGCTCAATGAGCAAGTCACGGACACAAATATTAAAATAATATGTAGACTTTCATCCAGTGCTATATAAATGTTAATATCTTCTGCCTAAATGCACACATCTGAGGTCACTTTCTCTTTCTCTAACCTACTTCTGTTTTTATCCATTGCTTGACACATTTGCCTCTGTCAGTGAGATATTAATGCTAATATGAAAAATGATGTAATATTCTTTCCATTGTTATGACTTCATTTATGCTACAGCTAGACAATCTATGTTCATTTAAGATTATAATGCCATTCTGTCCTTGCTGATATAAGACTGTATATTTTTTCACTATATTTGTAATCAGAAGCCAAAATTCTTGTGTACCATACACACAACCACACACATATACATACACTAAGAAAGTTATTAACACAATTATTATATGAATATACAAATTGTCAAAAACATTGGTATAAACAAATTGCAATATCTTAATTTCAGTTTTGACCAAATGCACGGATCTAGTATGACTTTCTTACCTACTTTCATCAATTAACTGATGTTCACATCCTTATCTTATTAGTGAAATATTAATATTAATATAATATATATGTTATTTTTTGTATGATGATGTGATGTTGAAAACTCGTGTTAATTTATTTAGACTTAGATAGCATGTATCATATCTTCATATCTGCCAGTATACAGGTTCTTCACAGCACACACAGACACACACACACACACACACACACACACACACACACACACACACACACACGCACACACGCACACACGCACACACGCACACACACACACACACACACACACGAAGAAAACAGTAAACCCAGTGAAAATTCATGTTGCCATGGGTAATACATGCAGAGTGCACACAGAAGAGACTACAAACAGGAACTGAACCAAAAAACTAAGTACTGTGGACCAGTAAGCCTGCCCATTGCATTGCTATACATCTTTTTTTCTAATCAGTTCACTGATCAGTTAGACAGTCCTACTGAGCTCACCAAACATTTATTTTATTTATTTTATTTTATATTTGTTTACTAGGATAGTCCGACTGGATATATGTCCATTTTCAGCAGAGGTCCAGGGAGAAA
Organism: Protopterus annectens; assembly: GCF_019279795.1. NCBI lineage: Eukaryota > Metazoa > Chordata > Ceratodontiformes > Protopteridae > Protopterus > Protopterus annectens. The sequence continues at coordinate 521,339,622 of NC_056728.1, read as the reverse complement.
AGTTCCATGCTATTAAGTTTCATAACATGTCTCTTAGTGTCTAGGCCAATCAAAGTGGTTGGGTTTGAAAACAAAGTTAAGAAAAAAAGTAGTACTATACAACATCAATAAACTTTTAATAAAACAACAAACCTTTCAGATACAAGCTATCCTTCTGTGTCTTACATAAAACAGCCATAAAAACAGCATTTTTAAATACCATTCAAACACACCACATGACACAGCAGCCTATCAACAGCAACAATTAGGAGTAACAATTAAACTTTTAAAAGCATAGTAGCAATCATAAACATGTATATAGTACATAGTCACTTTTTATTTACTTTTTGTTGTTTAAATTTCAGAACCAGTTTCAAAGTAACTTGCTTATTGAGACCTGGATATTTGTCCGCTTCCAGATGAATAATCCACTTATATTCTTTCATATCCACACTATTTGTTAAATCTCCACTTCTAACACTTGTGTATACTACATGTATAGCTCTAAAGCTAAACTGATGTGTATCATCAGTTTCAGTAATGTGCTTAGCCAAAGAATTAGTTAATACACCTCTCTGAATCTCAGACCTGTGTTCTATTATCCTGTCTTTTAGCCTTGTAGTCGATTTCCCAACATAGAAACCCAAGCATTTGTTACAAGTGTCAAGATATATAATAGATGGTGTATTACATGTTGCACTACAGCAAAAAGCAAACTTTTTGCCATTCACAGGATATATAAACTCATTAGATTGATTTATATTTGAGCAGCAGGAACAATTATAGCAGGGAAAGGTACCCTTTTTATTAAAGACAGGTACAGTGTTATTATTTAGAGAAAAATCTTTGTAGCATAATAACTTTTTTAGGTTACTGCAATTACGATAAGTAAACTTAGGTCTATCAGGAAGCCAACTTTCATGGCCCAGAATAGCCTTTAGGATATCCCAGTTCCTGCTAATAACATCTACTGTTTTACTAGCTCTACTATAAAGTGATAAGATATCTTAAAGGCTGGGATGAGGTTGTACCTAACCCATCAGAAACACTGTCAGTCTGGGTAGAGAAATAGGGTCTGGCTTTCGAGTTCCTTAAACTCTAAGACATCTGTTCTAGCCACTTCTATCTCCTTCATACCATAACCTCTTTCAGTAAAGTTATTGGTCATTTCCTGCATCTGAGCATGACAAACTTCTGGTCCAGTATTCAACCTACTAGCTCGCAAATACTGACTTTTAAGGACACTTCTAAATGTTCTTTTCACAAGCATACTCTTAATATGTAGATATTTATAGACCTGTACATCTTTTTTATATATACTTGTCTCTAGAACAGACCCTATCATTTGTAATTTGACATCCAAAAAATTCAAGGTTTCCTCAGAAAAAGACATTTCAGATTTAAGAAATTCTAGAGTACCATTTAGATATTCATGGAAGCTATGCAGTTCTACAACAGTACCATGCCAAGCCAAAAAAATATCATCCACAAAGCGTTTGTAGAACCATATTTTAGACGCATACATGTTACTATTTCCATATAGGTGAATGTTTTCCCATTTACCCAATGTTAGATTCGCATATGTATTTGCAAAAGCAGTGCCCATAGCAGTTCCAGATATCGGATGGTAAACCTGTTTATTAAATGTAAAATTGTTTTCCAGAACTAGATCTAAAAGTTCACATATAGTTTCAATACTTCTAGCAGGAATATGCCCATGCTCCTGCAAAATCTCCATAATACAATCAATTCCATAATTATTCGGAATCACAGTAAAGAGGGGATTTTATATCTAATGTCACCAGAATCAAATGGTCATGGGCACAGCTGTTGTACCAGGTATGTAGCTGTGTTAAGAATCCCCCTGTATCCTTAACATAACTCTGTAAATATTTCAAATAATCCTTCAAAAGGTCCTGTAGATATACTGATATGGGTTCAGTCATCCACCCCCTCTCTGATACTTTTGGTCTTATGGGAGGTTATTCCAGGCATTTATGGATTTTAGGTAGTCTATAAAGTACAGGGATAATTGGGCATGGTACACTTAAAAAGTGGAAGATATCAATATCTATATCTCCCATCACCTACAGGTCGTATATACACATGATTATTTTACCAATTATAATGTCTATTTCTTTACCATTAATATGTTTAAAAGTCTGTTCATCTTAATTGTTGCTGTTGATAGGCTGCTGTGTCATGTGGTGTGTTTGAATGGTATTTAAAAATGCTGTTTTTATGGCTGTTTTATGTAAGACACTGAAGAAGGATAGTCTGTATTTGAAAGCTTTGTCGTTTTATTTAAAGTTTATTGACGGTGTGGAGTACTAACTTTTTCCTTTGCTTGAAGCTGTTTGGTTTTTACTCTCCACTTCACCACTGGCTCATCTTTTTCTGTGATTTGAAAACAAAGTTGCCAGCTTTACCACATGTTAACTACTATTCTACTGTGGCTACTAATTAATACTTCTTCTTTTTTCGGCTTTTCCCGGTTAGGGGTAACCACAGCAGATCATCTGTCTGCTCATGCTTGGCAGTGGAGTTTTACGGTGTCGAGTTGCCAGCCTGGTGCCCAACCTTCCAGAGAAGGCACACACATGCACGCACTCACACCTAGGGCCAATTTAGAGTGTCCTAACCACCTAATTATTATTAAATATTAATACTTGTCATAGTTGCAGAAATATAGCTCTTCATTCAAAATGATGCAAGTAAAAGCATCAAATATATAGTGGTCAATTACAACTAACTGCAAAGAATATTAATTAATTATGTGTTTGTGTGTGCGTGTGTGTGTATGTGTGTGTGTGTGTGTGTGTGTGTGTGTGTGTGTGTGTGTGTGTGTGTGTGTCTGTGTGTGTGTGTGTGTGTGTGTGTGTGTGTGTGTGTGTGTGTGTGTGTGTGTGTGTGTGTGTGTGTGTGTGTGCATGTGCATGCATGTGCATGACCTATTGGGACCACTGGAGTCACAGTTTAACAATAACCTACAGAAAGGCTCTGTGCCATGTGAATGGAGAACTGCAGCAGTCATCCCTCTGCATAAGGTAGGGCCATCAATGGACCCTGGAAACTATAGTCCCATAAGTCTGACTAGTCTCATATGCAAAACCATGGAAAGAATTATCATGGAAATGATTTACAAGAACTCAATTATGTGTCACCGGTGGGTATAGGCCTAGCCTTAGCAGCATTCTACCTTCTCCAAGGATGATGCCACAATGCAAATAATAAATTATTGACTTTAAAAATTGGCTTAGCTTCTGGTGTCAGTCCAAGGGCATCCAATATCTGTCAGCCTGGGAAGACATGGTCAACATGCCATACTGCTTTGCCAGAGATGGTCTGCACCTATTTCCTCTAAGCTTTTGTATACTGGGGAAGGTAGTAGCCACTCCTATTGTGCCTTTTTTAGGCAGTGTCAAAATAAATAACCTGCCAACATAACAAAATCTAGATAAACTCAAGGTACTGTTGCTTAATGCTAGGAGTCTAAACAAGAAACTGCAGTCCCTGGAAGCACTCCTCACTTTGGAAGATGATGATGTCTGTACAGTCACCGAGACATGGTTCAAAGGAGCGGAAAGCACTTCAGCTGTGCAGGGCTACAAATGCCTTCCATACATTCAGACCACAAACTGAGCATGAAAGAACTGGAGGAGCATGTGTATCCATCTTCATTAAGGATAAGTACACATCTAGACTTGTCAAACAGTATGACTGTCTTGAGCTACTCCATGTCCAATTAACTTATAGGCAAAGCCCCCTACCATATCATAGCTAGCTATAGGTCCCCCACCATAAAACAGGAAAAGCACACCACATACCTGGACTTACTGGAGCCACTTGCCATACAGCCCAACACCTTACTCATGGGTGATTTTAATTATCCTACCATTGACTGGGAAACATACACAATCACAAACATTCTGGCTCCGAGGTTCTTGGACATTGTCAATGCAAATACTCTAGAACAGTTAGTCAACACATCCACCAGAGGTTCAAATGTCTTGGACATAGTACTCACTAACATGGGAGAGCATTACACTCCCTGGAAGGATCAGAACATAAATCAGTTTCACTAATAGTAATTATAAGACCAGATACCCCATCAAGCTCAAAAATGCTTAAGAATTTCTTAAAGACAATTTACCTTGTATTAAGTGATGGTAAAAAAAGTTTCAAAGCGCCCTTGAACACAGATAAACTAGACTCCTATGCATAGGTGTACTGCAATGCCCTGTATAACCACTTAATCATTTATATAGAATTGGCTGTACCTGCAGAAAAAACAAGCCACCCTGGTGGACCGCTAATATAAACAGGCTATACAACAAGAGAAAGAAACTAATGTCCAAGGACAAGAGGGAATCTGCTCAGCAGAGGAAGAAATCTCTCTCTAGCTTAAACAAACAAATTAGAGGTTTTGGCAAGTCCTCCAAAGCTAATTATGAAACAAAACTAGCCTCCCTAGCTAAGGATAATCACAAGGCATTCTTTAACTGCATCTGAAATCTAAAAGGGAATACCCAGCTATGAGTTAAAATGGTTGTGGATGGCACCACCCATACTCAACGGGAGGTAATAGCCAACCTGCTAGCTGACACATATGGAGAAAACGTCATCCCCCTTTGCCCTCCAGTCATCCTCCAAAGTATACCTGCCACCATTCCTCAGCCTATTACCTCAAGAGAGCAGGTCATCTCAGCAATCTCCAAGGCCAAAAACATGGCATGAATGCAACCAGCAAACATCCCAGTTGTCTTTTATACAACTTAAAACATGAAAACATGACCTAGCAGACCTACTTGGATCCCTGATTAATCACAGCCTGATAACTGGCTATGTTCCAGTGGAATGGAGGACAGCAACAGTAATCACTCTGCACAAAGGAGAACCATCAACTGACCCAGGAATTATAGGCCTACAAGCTTAACTAGCCTCATCTGCAAGGCTATGGAAAGAATCATTATGGAACTTAGTAACAAGGGCATATGTAATCTCCAAACTCTGGACCCAACTCTGTTCAGATTTGTTAAAGGTAGATCATGCCTGTTAAACATGGTTGACTTCTTTGAGAAAGTCTCCAAGGCCCTGGACAAGGGAAAGACAGTGCATACTGCCTATCTTGACCTAGCCAAGGCATTTGACACAATCACCCACTCAGGTATTATAGAGAAACTCTCCCAATTGTGAATTAATCACTACATTACCAGATGGCTACACAACTGCCTCAATGACAGGGCACATACTGTCAAAGAGGGTGACTTTACTTCTAGCAAAAGACCAGTCACCAGTGGTGTACCACAGGGTTCTGTGCTGGTCCCCTTACTGTTTGGTATTTATTGCTCAGAAGTCCAGGCAAGCCTGGATGGCCTGTGGCTGACCAAGTTCACTGATGACTGCAAATTGAGCGCAATCATTGACTTTCCTAACAATGTTAATATACTGCAGACAGGGTTAATGCAGACAAATGATTGGTGCCAAAGCCCACAGGTTAAAGCTAAATTCAAAAAATGCATTATTATTCCCTTTCAGAAAACTGGCATCCCTGCTAATTACATTATAGACAGCACCCCCATAGGTTCAGAGGTTCATAGGTGTGTACTAGGCTAATGGCCCTGGCACCTTTACAAGCCTAGCGCATAGGATTACCCCGGCATTGTGCCACCCGACCTTAGTTCCCAGTGCCTCTGTTGAGCAAAGCCACTGGAGTGATCCCTGGGGTCGGTGTTCTATTTCCCATCCACTCATCAAGTTTTCTCTTGAAGAGTGCCAGTCAGGTGCTCTGCTTGACATGTATTGGAAGTCTATTCCATAGCATGGGCAGTCTCTGGGTTATGAACCTGTCCCTCCAGCATGTTCTGTTGATTGTGGTAATGAATAAAAAGTAAAAGAAGAAACCACTGATAAATCCACAAAATAGCTGACTGCACAAGGAATGGCTCAGTACCCGGAATGTTGTTAAGCAGCTTTATTGTAGGCTCTCTCCACCAAAAAAATACTGTAGTAAAAACAGAACACAATGCACATACGGTTGTATGTGCATTGTGTTCTGTTTTTACTACAGTATTTTTTTGGTGGAGAGAGCCTACAATAAAGCTGCTTAACAACATTCCGGGTACTGAGCCATTCCTTGTGCAGTCAGCTATTTTGTGGATTGTGGTAATGAGGTTGAGTTCTCTGGAGCATGTGGTGTGGAGGAATTGGGATTTTATTCAGATGTAGCATTTCTAACAAAGCTGAGTCAGACATGGCTTTGTAAGTCAAGCAGAGATTGCCTCTAAGTAGGTGATATGAGACAGAGAATAGTTGGAGTATTTTTAGTCTGTGCATATAGGACAAGTGTTTAAGGCCTAGGATCCTCTTTGTGAGGTACTTTTGTGGCCTTTCCAGTTATTGCAGGTGTTTAGTGAGGTACATGCCAAATGGAGCATTGTACTCAATGATTGGCCTAATGAGGGAAGAGTAGAGGGAGACAATGACCTCTTTCTTCCTGGATGCAAAACCCTTAGTAATGAGATGTGCCACATAGAAGGACTTTCTGTCCACAATGGCAATGTGGTGGTCAAAAGAGAGGTTGCTGTCAACCTGTGTTCCTAGATCTCTTATAATGCCTTCTGTGTTCAGTGGACTACCATCAATATGGTAATTCATGGGAACCGGGTTTTTCCCAAAGGGGATGACAACACATTTTTTGGCATTGAGCTTAAGGCCGTGGTTCTGACACCAGTCGTTGGTCTCAATGAGGCCCTTCTGTAGGATGTCAACATCACTTGGGGAGTTAATAATAGCTCCCAACTTGCAATCATCTGCGGACTTTGTCAGCCAGAGTCCCTTCATGTTGGCCTGGACTTCAGAGAAGTAGATACCAAACAGGAGAGGACCCAGGACAGAACCCTGTGGGACTCCACTCATGACTGGTTGACTGTCTGACTTGGAGTCAGCTACTTTCACACTGTGAGTTCTACCTGCAAGCCAATTTACAACCCACCTAGTGATACATGGGTTGATGCCTAGCTTAGTGAGTTTTTCTATGATTCCTGAGTGGGGAATGGTATCAAAGGCCTTGGCAGATCAAGGTAGGCTGTATGAACCACCTCGCCTTCATCCACAGCTCAGGTGACTGACTCAAAAAAGTTGACCAAGTTGAGCAGGCATGATCTACACTTCACAAAACTAAACTGTGTTGGGTCCAGAGTTTGGAGATTCCCTATATTTTTGTTTTTTGGGTCCATGATGATGCATTCCACAGCTTTGCATATCAGACTCATCAGGCTGAAGGAGTGATAGTTCCCAGAGTCTGTAGTCGCTACTTTGTAGCGAGGGATGACTGTAGCAGTGCGCCATTTGGTAGGGACAAAGCCTGAGGTGAGGCTGTGATTGAACAGGGCACACAGGTGAGGTGCCAGTGCACTATGTAGTTCATGTAGAACACAGCCAGAGATATTGTCAGGTCCTATAGAAGCTGTATTCTTGGCCTTCGACAGTGCTGTTTTAACCTGTGCAGCAGTAATACTGGGTGCCTGGCAATCTACTGGTGTTGTGGCTGGTCCCTTGGGGGGGGGTAAAGTTAGCGCTGAATCTGTTGGCCAGTATATTGGCAATATCTGTTGGCTCAGTATAGGAGGTACCATTGTGCAGTAGCTCAGAGCAAATTTGGGTATTGCCATGGAGATTCTTTACATAACTATAGAAGGCCTTGTGGTTGTCTTTACTATCTGCTGCAATTATGTTTTCATAGCTAGCTTTAGAGGATTTTATGAGGGATCTCAACTTTTTGTTGGGACTGATAAGGGAGTTTTTCCCAGTCTTGGGGCTTTACCTTATTCCACATCAGTTTCCTCCTTCTGTTGTAGAGTTAGTTTATAGCAAGGGACCACCAGATTGGCTTCCTTTTTTTGAAAGAGAGCGTCTTGGTCCTATTGGGTATGGCGAGATTCATGCATTTGTGTTCATGTTCGTACAGTGCATTGGTGTATGATTCGGTGGTCATGTAACTGATCTCCATTTGCATGGGTGCAGTGAATTTAGACACCTCTGTTTTTAGGAGCCCAAAGTTAGCTTTGGAGAAGTTTTTCATAGTGGTTACCTTTGCAGGGGTGGGAGGCATGTGGATTTCCAAGGTGATTAGTTTGTAATCGGATCTAACCAGGGAGGAGTTGACTATTGGTGTAGACCAACAGTTACCCATGTTAGTAATGACCAGGCCAAGGACGTTGCTATCTCTAGTGGGGGTAAGAATGAACTGGTCCAGGGCATTGGAATTAATGAATTCCATGAAACGTTGGGCAAGTGTATTGGTACATGATTAGATTTCCCAGTTAATGGAGGGGTAGCTGAAGTCACCCAGTATGAGAGTGTTAGGTTGGACCTTAATATTCTCCAGGGTGTAGATCCAGTGGTACACGATCTTGGTATTCAGGCTGCTAGCAATCTGAACTTTTATCACCATGTATCCACAGTAGTAAGGAAATCCTTCTATGTGGCACATCTTATAAGTAAAGGCATTGCATCTATATCTATGGATGTTATAATTCCATTATACTCAGCTCTTATCCACCCAGTAATTGAGTACAGTGCTCCATTTTGAATGTACCTCACCAGACTCCTGCAACAACTGGAGAGACCGCAGGTTTCTCACCAAGAAATTACAGGGTACACAAAGCAAGTCTTATGTGGAAAGACTGTAAGCCCTGTCACTGTATTCTGTCTCCTACAGGGTGCTAAGGAGTGACCTGTGCCTGGTTTACAGGGCAATGTCTGATCCGGCCCTGATGGAAATGGTACACATTTGTAAATCAAATTGCACAAGGGACACTTGCTCCAGGGATCTTAACCTAGCCTCTGACATGAACAGGTCTTACTAGAAGATAGAGGCATATCCCAGAGACTGCCACTTCTCTGGAATATGTTTTCATTTCACATGAAACAGAGCCCCTCACTGACCCTCTTCAAATGCAACTTGGATCAATGGATGGGTGACCCCAAACTCCCTCCTAGGGTGGCACCCATGTCCCTGTTTGACAGAGGAAGTATGTATTAACTATTATAGACCCTTACCTGTGTGTATTTCACTTACCTAACGACCGACAATTGGGGCAACTTGGGATAAACATGGTTAGACTTCTAAGGGCTCTAGGCTGTTAGCCTAGTAACCTTCTATGAACCTATGAACCATAGTAAACTTTCAAATACTGGACCCAACCCAGTCTGATTTTGTCAAGGGCAGGTCATGTCTACTAAAAGTGGTCGACTTCTTTGAGAAGGTCACCAAGACACTAGATAAGGACAAAGTGGTGCATACTGCCTAGATTGTCCTGCCTAAAGCATTTGATACAATACCCCACTCAGGCATTGTTAACAAACTCATGGAATTAGGCATAAGCCACTATATAAATCACTGGATAGCCAGCTGGCTTTCAGTTAGGATCCAGGAAGTTAGGATAAGGGGACCATCTCCACAAAGATGATAGTCACTAGTGGAGACTCACAGGGCTCTGTGTTGGGTCTGCTCCTTTTTGGCTTCTGCTTCTCAGAAGTCAAGATCAATGTCAAGGGCCTCTGGCTGACCAATATTGTAGATGACTGCAAATTAGGAGTCATCATAGAATTCCCCCAAGACACTAACATCCTACAGGAAGGACTAACACAGACAAATGACTAAAGCAAAAGCCATGCCTTAAAATTTTAACTCAATGCCAAGAAATGCATAATAGTGCCCCTTGTGAAGTCAGCCACATTAGAAAATTGCCTCATTGATAATGCACCCTAAGAGTAGAACCAGTAATCAGGGAGTTGGGTACTCAAGTAGATAGTAACCTTTCTTTCAATCAACATGTGTCTACAGTAGTCAGGAAATCATATTATGTTGTCCAACCTATAAGCAAGGGTATAGCATCTAGGTCAAGCAAGCCATCATTCCACTATATTCGGCCATGGTCAGGCCCATCATTGAGTACAACTCCCCCTTTGGTATGTACCTGACATGGCACATGCAGCAAATGAGATGTCTGCAGATGTTTCTCACAAAAAGAATACAGGCCATGGAGTAAAGTTGGAGTTGAATTTGCCAGACAGTAGATTTGCTATATCTTCCAGCTCCATAAATATGGCTCCAACTGCAACCAGTTAGGCACTCTTTTGTGTGTTGCCTTTATGTTTTTTGGACATAACCGCAGAAGGCCTTACAGGTGTCCTTAGATTGGGAAGCTATCTTTACCTCAAAATTAGCTTTGTTGGTCTTAATTTGCCTAGTCAGCTTGAAGAGAGAGCTTTTTATCTTTGGATGTTGCACTTCCTAAACTTAGCTATAACTTTTTTCATTTATGGTGCAACCAGTTTAATATTTGATTCAACATGATGGCATATTTTTTTAGTTCTTCTTCTAGGCACAGCAGCTTCTGTGTAATTACTGACATGGTTATACAGAGTTTATGTAAACAGTTCTGCATAGGCTGATGTGTTATCTGCATTATCGGAGTCTGGGGGGCTTGAAATATTGACAGGTTATAGTTTAATAAGATGTAGTTTGCTTTGGAATAGTTCCTAACTGCTACAGGCTTTACTGGGGTTACAGAACTGATTTTTATTTCAAAGGAGACAGCCTTGTGATCTGACCTCACTTGAGAGGGTGCAACACTGGGGTGTGGGGGGGGGGGTGGTTATGACTGAATCATACCAGTACAGATAATGCAATATCATGAGTGTATGTACAACTTGTCATGGCTTCTGATAGGCAACTGACCATTATTTACTCCTTGTTCAGCCTGCTGAGAGGGGCATTAGTATGTTACAAAAGTAGTTTCAAGTGATTAGAGTCTTGGGTAGTCTATTGGTTTGCTTTATGGGCTTAGTAGATGAGGCTTCACTTGGTATGGCTGTACGTATAGTATTGGGTCTTGTTTTTGTATACTGCATTTAGGTTTGCTGAGGAACATTTTTCCAAGGAGAGTACCTAGGAGGTCTTTGGGGTTTGGAATTATCACATTTAACTGCCTCAGCATATATCCATCCAAGTTTGGAGCGCATAGTATGCATGGTGGGCGTAGCAGGTGTGTTTCTAACTACCTGGTTGCTATTATGAGTGCCTATTTGCCTGTATGCAAGAGTTTTTTTATGCAGTAAATGGATGTTCGTGAACCCGAGACAATTGCTACATTGCTTCAGGATGCCCATATCCACCAAACTGACTGCAGAGAAATTGGGAAATGCATATTAATTATGAAAGGTCCATTCTTAGTTAAGTTAAACTAGGATACCACCTAATGCCACTAGATGGAAAGTCTTCAGTCCTTTTAAAGTAAGAATACAGAAAAGAACTTGCTGGAATTTATTCAACAACTAGCCGGACAATGAATTCAAAGCAAGTAAATCAGCAGAACAGAAAATGAGAGGCAAAACTCACTTTTTTAAAATAAGCACAAGGAAAGGCAATAAATAAATAATTCAAGATAGCAACAGCAGTGTACTTTAAACAGTTTATACAAGAGTGATTGTTCAGTAAAAGTACTTAGCCTTAGCTGGATGTCGATAGATGTAGAAGAAACACTTCTGAGCCACAAGTGAGGATCCCAGGCATTGCTGAGCTCTGTGGAAATGAGCCAAGATGAGCACAGACGTGCTGAATTTATACAGGCACTAAAAACATGTTAAGCTGACTAATAAGCCCTCTGGCCAATAAAGCTACTGCACTCAGGGTTCTATAGGGTGCTTCCCAATTCAGACAGACCAGGCCACTACCTACTGCCAGTAGATGGAAAATCCTCAGTCCTCTTGGTGTAGAAACACAGAAAAGAGTTTTATTGGAGTGTAAAAATACATTGATTTAGACAACAACTAGCTAGTTAACAAATTCAGAGCAACTAAAATAGGCAGAATGGACAATGAGAGGTAAAATGCACTTTTTTTTAAATTAGCACAAGGAAAGGCAATAAATAAATAATTCAATATATTAACAGCAGTGTAGTTTAAACAGCCTATACAAGAGTGATTATTCAATAAAAGTACTTAGCTTTGGCTGGATGGCACCAAATACAAGGCAAACACTTCTGAGGCACAGGGAAGGATGCCAAGCATTGCCAAGCTCTTTCTTCTTTGTTTCAAATCACCAGTAGGGAGGCAAACTGCTTGTAGTTGTTGCAGGCATTGAGCCTTATCAGAGACTTCAACTCCATCTTTAACCTTATAAAATATAACATTTGGGGCTACACCCATCTGTATGAGAGTTTCATCCTCAAATCCATGTGCTCCTCTCTTCAACCTTCCACTCTTAGATGCTGTGAGACTTGTACATTGACACATATGTTTTTAAATGAAGAAGACTTTTCCTAAGCTAAAAATTAGTTTAAAGCAGAATTCCTTATCTGATGACTTCTGGTAGCAACTTTGTTATTCTCTTACAGAGTTCTATGAAATTTCCCTGGCTAGGAAATCAATTCTTCCCTGTTTCCCCAATAGTTCACTGACAACAATGCAGTATGTCAGAACCTTCCACATGTTTTTAACTGTCCTACCTATTTTGACTAATGGCTCAATGACTGAGATTGGGACCTGTTTTATTTCCTGATTAGAGGTAAACATCATAGTAATAATATATTTCTGTTACTAAAATACATGTGAACACCTGGCATATTTCTATTACGGACAATATTTTCTTTTATTGCAAGTATGTTTACAGGGCTTAGTCATCCTACTTTTTGGTTGTCTGTGGTATCCAAGGTATATTCTAATTCTCCCACACTGACCTGATGTAGTTCTCTTCCACTGTAGCTTAGAACACTTCATTCAGGGATAAGAGTCTTGTTAATAAAATCCATGAATGCAGCTCACTGGTACAAAGTATAAATCTCCACTGCTGAACCATCTTCCAGTAACACGTTTGTTGAAAGGACAGACCAGAAGCGTTGGTATGCATGCACTGATGAATTTTAATCATCTAACATGTAAACTCAGAACCTTATTCATAGGTTCATAGGTTCATAGGTGTTTACTAGGCTAACTACCACAAGGGCATTTTTAAGCCTAGCCATGCATCCCAAATCTCTGACAAGCTCTGATACTCTTGATAAGTGTAAGCATGGGCCTGGGAGATGAACCATTTACAGGTTGCCTGTTTGCATTAGAGACATAGGTGCCAAACCTGGGATGAATTTCCGGTTTCCCATCCAGTTGTCCAAGTTCCACTTGAATTGGATTAGGGAAAACCTCTGCTTCACATAGATTGGGAGCCTGTTCCATGGATGGGGTATTCCCTGGGATGCATACCTATCTCTCCAGCAGGTCTTATTTATATCACAGGCAAGGTTTACATCTTTAGAAAAAGTAATTCTTATACTGTTTGTTTTGTGGATATGCAGGAGATCCATCATAGTGGGGTCTGACAACGCCCTGTATGCCAGGCATAGATCTCCCCTCAAAAGCCTGTTGAAGACAGAATACAGAGATAGGACCTTGAGACAGTCTGCATAGGGCATATTACTTACTCCCTGTATTCTTTTAGTGATGAATCTCTATGGATGTTCCAGTTGTTGGATATGCCTGGTTAGGTACATATCAAAGGCTGCATTGTACTCAATGATAGGTCTGATGAATGCCAAATACAGTGGAACAATGACTTCCTTGGACTTAGATGACATACCTTTGTTTATAAGTTGTGCAACATAGAATGATTTCCTCACCACTGTAGACATGTGATGATCAAAGGCTAGATTACTATCTATGTGTGTTCCTAAGTCCCTGACTACTGGGTCAACTCTAAGGAGTGTGTTGTCAATATGATAGTTACCGGGGATGGATGAATTTCCAAAGGATACTATTATGCATTTCTTGGCATTTCGTTTTAGTCCATGACTCTGACACCAGTTGTTTGTCTGTGTCAGCCCCTCCTGGAGAACATTTGTGTCTGTGTGAGATTCAATGACATTTCTTAATTTGCAATCATCTGCAAATTTAGTCAGCCAGAGACCATTAACATTGTCCTTGACCTCTAAGAAGTAAATGCCAAAACAATGGTAAAGCTGTTCATTCTATAACAATGCTCTTTGCAAGTTCCAGAATGATTTTTTTTATGTCTTCATCTAAATTTATCAAAATGTCTCTTCTATAATAATCCTAAATGGGGAATTCAACTTGAACTGGCTATAATTCCACTGGTAGAGCTGTACTACCATCTCCAGCTGTGACTAATCTTATGAAATCATCCCCATCTCACCTAAAGTGCACCCCAGATAGTAAGAACACCTTCCTCATTTGTGCAATTGCAAACATCCTCCAGCATATTTTATCAGAGTTATGGCAGATGTTTTAGGGGGCCACTATTTAATTTCTGGCAAACTACTTAAGGATGAAAGCAGTGGGCTTTATGAAGCTGCTGACACTTCCTCCACCAGAAGTAGGGAATGCTCAACAATAAATATATGATCCGCATTTACAGAACAGGAATGCAACATGCTTCACAAACTTACAATTTTTACAAAAAATGTTTGCCTTTGTTAGACATCAACCCATCTCCCTTTCTCCTTAGATGTGCTTTTTCTTTAAGTGAAAAGATAACTTGGATGTTGTTTATATGAATTAACTCTCAGAAACCATCTTCTTGTCTAAGGAAAGATGATACATTAGGAATATTGTTACAGGCACCCAAGATTATTGATAGGAAAGAGAATGACTGATGAAAAGGAAGGGAAAAATTGTAGAACGGTCAGTAGTAGTATTTTGTTTCTGAAGATTTTAAAATATTGTGAATACATTATTTTTATTTTTATTTTTTTCATGAAGAGAATGATGAAACATTGCAATTTCCATGTTAAAAGAGCAGAAAGGAAAGGGAATGAAATCCTTAATGTACATATGGACTGCATCTAGGAAGTTTACACTACCATGTGGGTAACTTGAACAATAGCTAAACCTTTTGGAATGACATCATGTTCTGCTAGTGAGTGAAGCAATGACATGTAATTACTGTGAAGCTCTTTCAACTTTTATTTTATTTTCTGTTATACTTGGTCAAATTGTGCTTATGTACATAATTCATAATTATCTGTTGTATTCAAGAAAACAGCTTGATAGTTGAATTGGCAGCTAATAAACTTATTGTCACTGCTGATCTGTTACCAGAAGAGCACAACCTATACAGGCTGGATGTTATTTTGTGCAGCAATGGGTACTTTCATGGTTCTGTTTGAATTGTTATTATGTTTTCATATAGTATAAGTAAACCAGTGCCATTAACAAGACTCGAAACTAAGGATTATAATTTAGACACAAATGATACAAGGAGTGAACTATGACATGCCTTAAACCCGAGGGATATGCAGAGTTTGTTATAACGTGCCATAAGGAGAACAGATGAATACTATTTCAAAACAACTGATGTCTTCACTTTTACTGTGTTGAGTGGCAGTGTGCGAGGGAAAGAAAATTAAGAACGGAAACTGAATAAAGGAACTGAAGAAGGAGAAGAATTGCAAACATTAACCTAAAGAATTGTACCTGTGAATTGGGAAGAAATTGCAGCACAGAAGAAAGAGTGCACCAACACTGACCATGAGTGTTGGAGGCTGCTTGCAGATCAACATAAGCATTTCTCCAAACGTGAGTCTCAAAGGTCTGGAAGAGTTGATGGATACCACAGCTTGAGGTTGGCATGGTTAGCATGTCTAGGTACTTCTCTGGATTGTTGATTGTTTCTTCTTTTGGGTGTGATAATACACTCCCATATGTAGTTACCGTGATCCAAAACAGAAGCTTCTTACCTTTTCATCATTATTGAAGTGTAAATCAAGTACTGTACTCTTAAAGAAGAAATTGTGTTTGCAGTTTTGAAACTCAGAGCTACCGTTTTCATAAATATTAATGGAGTGTTGTCCTTTCCTTACACTCTGGCCTTACACTGGGACTGATTATTCACTAATTATTATACCGCTATACAATGATTTGGAAAACCAGTCACTTTTGTGACCGTGTAACTGTTTGCATTTATCCAAATTCAATGGTTGAGTCTACGTATCTTTTGGACCATTTCAGAATGCCATTAATTTCTTTATTTTATTTTTAATGAAGGCCCACTGTCTAGAAGTGAATGAGAGATCATATATGACTGACAGTATTATTAATGAGGAATCCTATTGTTAATATGGCAGTAACACTGATTCTAGTAACAGAATCTTTTAAGAATCAAGAAGTTTATTAAGATTTTTTACTCAGTTGATGTTCTTTTAAATAAGGTTTAATGGTACAGGGTCTATATTAGATCACCAAAAGCTAAAAAAAGCGAACGGTGAATAATCGACCCTATGTAAGCGAAAGCTTACAATATCGAATTGTCAGAACAGCAATTTTTTTCCCAAGGGAAATAAATCACTGTTCCAACAAAAAATAAAAAACACTTTAAACATTACATTAAGTGGGGGGCTTCACCCCACGCACCCCCGATGTGGGGGCTCTGCCCCACACCCCCCTACTTAAATATACAAACTCTGAGACCACACTACAGTGCCGTAAATGGCAAAGTAACGAAGCGGCCAAGCAAATTCTTTTCCAGGGAAAGAATTTGCTTAAAAGTCGCTTCAATATTTTGCTGTTTCAGTCTTTTCAGTTCGACCAAGACGCATTCAAAAGAATGCGTCTTCGGTCTTCTAATAGGAACCCATGGCACATTATTCATTTCTCTCAAAGGCATTTAACAATATATGGATACATTTATACCACTTTCCTAAATGGATAGATTTTTAAAAAATAAAATCAAAAGCTGAATGTAGTGGATATATATATACATATATATGGGTCTACCTGACTTGGTCGACATTTCATTTGATTGACAGTTCATTTGGTCGACATTTCATTTGATTGACAAGCATTTGCCCCCTTCCCCAATGTTGTGCAACCCTGGAGTTGATATATATAGTTAGGGAGGGTGTGGGGGGCACAGCCCCCCACATTGGGGGGTGTGGGGGGGCGAAGCCCCCCACTTAAAATGCTTGTCGATCAAATGAACTGTCGACCAAATGAATATTCGACCATATGAAATGTCGACCAAGTGAGGTAGATCCATATATATATATATATATATATATATATATATATATATATATATATATTTTTTTTTTTTACATTACAATGAACTGGGAAATGATATGCAACTTGCTTGACTCTACATTTAATTTATTAAATCCAAAAGGAAGCAAGACTGTTCTACCCAGCTGTAAATAATGTGTTGCATATTTAGCCAGTAGCAAATCATAGAGTTTTACCAGAAATGCTATTTAAAATATTTCACAAAGTCTCCTGCTTTCAAAACAAAATTAGCGGCAGCGTAAGGAATATTTATGAAACACTGTTTCTTTTCATTTCTACTGTTTTAATACTTATTCCATGATAAAGGCCTGGTTTGTTTAACATGTGCATGACATTTATATAAAGGCAAATGGAAATAAGGCTTTAATATAGTATAAGGTGGCTAAAAGTTTCATTTGATAAGATAGCATTATTCTAAATCACATAAGAATTTGCTAGTGTTATATTTAAGACATACTGACTTGGCATGTCAAGAGAGAATAAGATAAGGCAAAATTCCCAACCTTTATTCTGCCCTGAAATGAAATTTAAAGTGAAGAAGATAAAGAAATATTAAGAATAAATTTAGGATATAACTATAATAACAAGATCATCACTGACATGTTCATTAATTGTTAGAAATGGGAGAGAGAATTAGGGGAAAGAGATGTGTTCAGAATCGACAGGTAGCCATAGTGCCTCATTAATAGAGGTTGCTGGAAGTCACTGCCATGATGACGGAAACAGTTAAGCTGCTGCTATTGAAAGGTACAAAGTAGAGTAGAAAGGAAAGAGGAAATCCTAAGACAAGATAGAGTAAATAAATGAAATATAAATCAAAGAACTATAATATGAATGTTTAGATTGTATAAGATGATGAAAAAAGAAAGTAAGATGAAATAATGGGCACAGGATAAAAAGAAGATATTTGGCAGTAGCAAGGATAATAATAGAGCAAATAAAGAACAGATGAAAAAACAATTAACTTTTTTTTCCATTTTAGCTGCTAGAGAAGACACTTGAAAGATCAAATTGTAGTTCAAAATGCAAAAGTACGTGGGTGTTCAGTCCATGTGGACATAGAAACACTTGGATTCAAGCATCCTTACCTAATTTTAGTGAATGAGATGAGGAGTTGCAGATCTAAGCATCGATAATAAAAATATTGAAGAAAGAGTATTGTCATATGATGGACTAATAGTGTGTTTGAAAGATGAAGTGACAGAAAATTTTGATTTATATGCAGCAAATAATTATAGAATAATAGAAGAGATAATACTTGAGGTTGCTGAAGTTTTTATTGAATGCAAAGGTGCTGAAGCTAGAACTCCAAAAGAGGGAAGAGCAAGGAATGTCAAAGGGGAAGAAAAAGTGTAAATAATGGCCTACATTTACATAGACAGAGAGAGTATACAAGTAAAAGTGATATGGACAAATTAAATAACTGTGGTATTAAATTCAGATTTATGACAGGACAAGTAAAAGATGACAGAAGAAAAATAAAGCAGGCAGTAAGGAGAGATAAGAGAAGAGAGGGTACACAATAAGTAACAATTGAAGAAGAGAACTGAGTTATCAAAGATAAAAGAGGTGGCTTTGAAACAAAAAAGATTGGCTCACTGGGAATAAATGATGAAGCAGCAGCAAGCATTTCCTTAATGGATAGTAGTGAGATTGGAAGAGTTATAAGGAGTTTGGGTAGAAACATACAAGTGAGTCGGGAAAAAAGAGAAATAAGCTTCCCCAGATTGCTGTTTACAAAAGCTGATATTATTGCAATCGGTCAGATATATAATAACAATAATATTTTCTTTTTCTTGTGAAATAAATAATCTTGGCATTGGGGAATACAATTATAATCCTAGATACTGCAAGTGTTAGGAAGAAAATAAATAATTTACAATGAATTATGAATTTTAATTCAGTTTATCTAACAAAATGCATTATCAATGCTAAGCAGCGGTTTTGATTATATAGTGGAATATAAAATTTGAAAATGAAGGAGATTTGAATCAACTGAGGAGAGTATGACACACAGAAATGTAGGTACAGGGAAATAAGAGGAGAAAGACGGGTGGACAAGGGAAAACAGTGGAAAAGGATTTGGCTGTCTGAAAGGGGGATTGCAGAGCTATATAACTATTTGCAGAGAAGGGTAAGGGGAGATAGAAGTGAGTTAGAGGTTTTCTGAGAAACATAAATACCTAGCCCATTTAGAAGGAAGGAAGAAAGGGCAAATATAATGAACATTTTCAAGCAAGAATGGAAGGAATTCAACTGAAAAGAACAGAAGGAAATGACAGACAGTTGTGAAGAGTCCACTTCGCAGAAAAGTAGGTAATATTAAGGGAACTAGAGGCGTAGTTCTGTTTTTTTGTATAGTATCTATAAGCTAGTAAAGTAAAGTCCTTGCAATTTAATACATTCTTCGAAATATCTGTCTGAAACATTAATACAGAAACAAGTTCTATCAGAAGATATTAGATAGAAACAGCAAAAACTACACTCAGATAGGCAGTGTATTACTGAGTTAACAGAAGATCAGCTGCCATATACTGAAAGATTTGATTTGGCAGGGGGTTACATGCTGTATTAGTATAACAAAGATGGAGAGAATTGACTTACAGGGGAAGGCAGAACTGTACAGATGGTATATTGGAATGTGTCTGGCATAAAAAATTGAAATACTATAATATTTGAAATATATTACATAATTTTAAGTCTTCACTTTTCATGACAAATGGTTTTGGGGTTAGCATGCAAACATTTGAGCATTATGAAAAACGGTTATATAAATTCCAAGATTTTGGTCATACGACAGGTGGGATGTTAATGGTAATTAAGATCAAGAGAATTATATTCAGTCTAGATTAATTAAACATAGAATTGTTTATGTTGTTAGATCTACAACAGAGAACAACATAAAGTATATTTACTAAATATTTACAACCCCGCAATAAGACAAATTATAATGCAAGAAAGCAAATGTGTGACAAATCAGGCAAGCAAATAATGCAGATCCTGACTAGAAGGAAAAAAAAAACAGTTGTAGGAGAGATTAAGGTGAACATGTATAATTTCAAATATATTCAAGTTAGATTACTAAACAGAAAAATCATCAATCAATTGATGAAATGATTAATAAAAATGGAAAATATAATTATAAAAATTATAACATTATTTCAACCCACCAGCTGCCCCGCTTTATCTAATATCCTCCTACCATATAGCCCCCCCTAGACCCCTTAGATCCACTCACCAAAACCTTATTTCCATCCACAAACCTAAGCGCCCAGCTGGTCAGCTTTTACTCTCCTTCACCCTAGCTAAAAAATGGAATGCCCTGCCCTCTACATTGAGGGCCTGTGACAACCTACACACCTTCAAAAGACTACTTCACTCCTACCTGTTTCTTCACAGAAAATGTAACTGCACTCTTCACCCCATACCTCCCAACCTCCCCTCTTCCTACTCTCCTGGCTAACCTCCGTCCCTTTCTAACCTCTCACAGAGACCTAGACTATAAATTGTAACCAGTCTCCTTACCCAGCCTAATGCTCTATCCCTCTCATTCTTTCTTAGATAATTTCTCTTTAATATCTTAGTTACTAAGTAAATGATACCTATTCATTCTACTATTCTACCTGCTGTGTTATTGTAAGAATACATATTGACTGCAATGTAAATGATTTTTCTTTGTTATTTCAATATGTTATGTAACTTTGTAATGTGGTAATTCTATATGTTATGTAACTTGTATTGTGGAGCTTTCTCCCCGGGCCTCCACTGAAAACGTGCTCTCAAGCCCAGTGGACCTCCCCGGTCACCAAACTGGAATAAATAAATATAAATAAGTAAAATAAGTATTGAATCTGTAAAAAGTAAACATTTTACATATTTTTTAAATGGGAACTGTCAAAAACTGTGCTTTGCTTGTTTATGATTTATCACTGCATATACTGTATTGCATGCTGAACCACTGATGTTTTTCATCACCAGTCCAGTTTGTCAGATTATATAAGGTTTTTATACTTTCTTGCAGTATGTGCGACCCTGGAATAAGGATATTTAATTTCTGGAGATGTAGGAGCAGAAACCCCATTTGTGTGAGTGTGAGGTTGAAGCCCCTCAACTAGAAAGTTGCTTTTAGTTTTACGTTTGGTAATTCCAAATGTAATCTATGATTTTTGTGGTAATCTCCAATTAGCTTTTCCAATATGTTGTGTTTTATTGACATATATATATATATATATATAGATATATATATATATATATATACATATACATATATATATATATATATATATATATATATATATATATATATATATACTAGTAAGCAAAAACACCCAAGGTTGACTGCAAGAACATCAACTGCATATGATCAAAAACATAGAAGTCGACATATCAATACACATGCACTGAGGAACAGCCTCAATGCTTGCAATCTTTTACACTTTAAAAAATAAATGAAATATATATTGAAAATGCACAATATCGATGAACAAATGATCAACAACTAATGGTTGACAAAAACAAACATCGGCCCAAAAAAAAAAATAAAAAAACATAGGAAACGGTTCTTATATACGGGGCAGCCTCACTGCACCAACCCCCTCCATTTAATTATATATACCAACTCCGAGATCACACTACAGTGAGTAAAGGACATATTCTCCTACTCCCACTAAACCATGATCTTACAATGAAAACCCTGGAAATTTTCTATTAGCCGTACTGGCTCTCTCTCTCTCTGTCTGTCTCTCTCTCTCTCTCTCTCTCATCTATATGGGTCTACTTTACATGGTCGACTTTTCACAAAGTCGACTTTCATATGGCCGAGACCACAAGATCGACTTTCAGAAAGCCGACCATGTAAAATAAACACAAAAAACACAACGAAACCTTACCTTAAAACTGTTAGCAGGGGGGGCAAGCCCCCCTGTACCACCCATGGGCGGCTCCACCCCCTCACCCCCTGTAACTTAAATATACCACTCCGAGATCGCATTAGAGTGCAGAAGAGGGAAATTTTCCCATTCCGAACTGAACAAAGATAGTGGTTCCCCATGGTCGGCTTTTCAAAAGTCAATCATATGGTCTCAGCCATATGAAAGTCGACTGTGTGAAAAGTCGACCATGTAAAGTAGACCCATAGATATATATCTATATATATATATATATATATATATATATATATATATATATATATATATATATATGGGTTCATATGAGTTAAACGAAACCTCACTTAATCAACACTCTACTCAGCGAGACCACTTAACCGAATGTTTCTCCAAGAGAAAATGCAAGTTAACAACATTTAATTGCACGACAATAGGTTTTCCCGATTATTCTAACATACCAGTTTCTAGGATGTACTCAGCATGTCAGCTTAAATGCATTCACTGTTGAAAACACCCTTGTACTTTGTACCACTTGAAACAGTAATGGATGCTTTCCAATTGAGAGGACCAGGTGTCATGGGCAGTGTGTACCACACAGTTCTGTCTCAGCGAAGAAGAGACATGTTACTTGTGGATGTATTTATGTACTCCGTAGAAAGAAGTAGACACAGTAAAAAATATTGGGGAGGTATGTACAAAATCAGTGAGAAATGTAGAGGTAGGGCTGTTACAACTGTTGTAGCTGATGGTGAACGGTTGGAGAAATCCGTTGCACATAACCATACCGGTGAGCCTGGCACAGTTCAAAAATGTGTTGTGTCAAGTGATGTGAAAGACAGGGCTAGGCTCAGTAGAGATAATCCCTGTCTTGTTGTAGATGACACTGTAGCATCTACTTCTCTAAACACTATTCATCAGATTCCATCCCATTAAAAGTAAAGACACATATTCAAACATTGAGTTTGTTAAAGCTATCGCTAAGTTTTTGACACTGTGAACGTACTGTGGTACGTAAAGTGTTATGGATAACATGATATGTGCAGAAAATGGTTGTTTTACGTTTTATTGATTTATTTTGATTTATGGCAGCTGTCACTGTACAAGATGTGATTATTTTGTGGACGTTATGTCATGGGGAACATATTACAGCACGGGAAATCACTATTCTCTTGTCTGATATTACTGTCGTTGAATTGCATTTTGATGTTCTGACAGTCTATTCAATGGGTGTCGGTTGATTGCGTTTTCGCATATGTGGGCTGTCGGTGAAGTGGTCTCGCTGAGTAGAGTGTCGATCAAGTGAGGTTTCGTTTAACTCATATGAACCCAGATATATATATATATATATATATATATATATATATATAAGCATAACCTTCCGTCAAAATGGAAAGTAGTCGATACAACATTGATCAACTTCTTTTGGTGAAAAACATAAATATCAATCAAGTAAGGATCAAAAAATGTTTTTGTGCAGGTGGACAGACCACTCCTGCACCCTCTGCACTTCCTGCTAATTATATATACTAACTAAGAGATCGCATTATAGTGTGGAAAGGGTATATAACCCGATCCCCACTGTACTGCAATCTATTGTTGAAGAAGCCAGTACTTTTCAATCAACTGATTTTCAATCCAGTTTAACAGATTTTTCACATGTCGATGTAAAAGCCAGTTTGATGTAGGGTTCAGCACCAATATATATCTATGGATGTGTGTGTGTGTGTGTGTGTATGTGTGTGTGTGTGTGTGTGTGTGTGTGTGTATATATCTATATATATAGATATATAAATGTTGCATGAGTTAACTGCACACAGTTTATCACATGCTGATTTGTGCTGGTGTTTTTTGTTGCTGGTTCATTTTGTCAAATTATGCAATGGTTGAACTTTATTACATCCACTGTTATGTAAGTCAAGTGTTTTTGCCCTTTTTTTTGCATTTGTGAAAGCCTGAAGTTAGTATATTTTATTTCTGGGGTTATGAGGAGTAAAATCCCTCATGTTTTTTAGTTTTACTTTTAGTAATCACATATGTAACCTATTGGTTTACATTTCTGATTATCTTTTTGCGATTATTTTTGTGGTGATTAATGGTAATAGCTGATGAGTTTGTTTGATGTTTTGTGTTTCAATCAGACTCATTAGCCATTATTCATTGCAATATATATATATATATATATATATATATATATATATATATATATAGATATATATATATATATATATATATATATATATATATATATATATTATATATATATATATATATATAAATATATATAAAATATATATATATATATATATATATATATATATATATAAATATATATATATATATATAGATAGATAGATAGATATATGGTTTCACTTCTAAAGCTCGAAATTTCAAATCATTGAACCTCTAATTATTGAAGACCAGAGGATCAAAGATTTGAAATAAAGAACCTAAAAAAAAGAAATCTAAAACATGAATACTTCTTATTTCATGTTTTCCCCACACCCCCTGCTGCTTAAATATACTAACTCTGAGAATGCACTACACTGAAGAGAACGGTAAAGTTCCCGTTCTGCACTGTACAGTGATCTCCATTTACAAGGTTCGAAATTTCAAATCTTCGATCCTCTGGTCTTCAGTAATTAGAGGTTCAATTATTTGAAATGTTATGCTTTAGAAGTGAAACTATATATATATATATATATATATATATGTTTCATTATAATGCTCTTCTCAAGTTCTCTAACCATAGAACAATAGCTACTCTATCTCTCAAAAGTACTACAAAAATGTATCCATAAGAAAGTACTTACCCATCTAAGCAATAATTTATTATCACACACACAGCATGCATTAAGACCAAATTGTAGTAACACCCCTCCCTCTAATATTCCAAAATTTAATCCAGCATCATCAACATGATGAGAAAGTTGTTGCCTGACTATTCGCTGACCTCTCCATAGCTTTTGACACTGACTCACATGAATTACTATTAAACTAATTGCTGGAATTCTTACTCAGCAATAACACATTAAAATGTTTATTTGAGTTACTTCATCTTATCGTGATTTTTCTATCATTCTTCTGTTCTTTTTGTCATTCATTACCTTCTTGCTTTCCTCTAATTTTCTCTTATGAGATTGCCATGCTACTCATTTCCTGCTTTGGTGTTTTACTCATTCTCTTTACGGACTATATTGTAATTTGGCTTCATTTATTCTAATGTCTGATGCATTTCTTTATGCTAAGTTCTTTGGTAATGTTAAGTCTGTTCCCTGACAACCAAGCAACCTGGATATAATAACCGGCATGCTCTTCCATTTACTGCTTGACTCTACTGGTGATTAATTATATCAGGGAGCATTTACAGTTTATTTAATATTGGCCTCCTTTCACTCAAAAATGCATTATTTGCCTATGGATTGTTCTGGGAGATTGAACAGTATCTTGTTAGTGAAAATAATATGCCTGAATTAGAACCAACAGGTGGTAAATTAGTAACTATGCTGTAAAGGTACCATTTTATTAATTTCACTGCTGTTCTAATGAGTAAGGCATGCAAAATGGAGGTTATTCATGGCTTAATTTCTCCAAGTCTTTTGGGTTTCTAATACCATGACAGAAATAGACCTCATTCCTAAGTCAAAGTATGATTAAAGTTCATGAAATTAGTATTGTTTAAATCTTTGATATTAGCCAGAAGTGCCCCTTGCAGCACCTGCATTGTGCCCAGAACTGAGTCCTTCTACAATTGTTATGGAGTTGCATGCATCGGTAACATATCTAAGTACGATTTTAAATTCTTTTTTTTAAAACCCATTGCTCCTCCTGCTATTGGGACTGTCTGGGTATCTTTCTTCCACATTGCTCATTTCTGTCTGTAAATCCTGGGATTTTATTACTTTGTCTCTCTCTCTGTACACAAGACACTGTAGTCATTGGGCACAGCAATTTCAATGATCAACACTACTTTTGTCTTCTTTGCCTGGGCTACTATATCTGTTTTTCTTGCATCCGTCTTTTGAACTGTTGGTAACGCATGATCCCATGTGATGTAAACTTCATCATTTTCTATAATGCTTTGTGTCTCATGTTTCAAATGCTGCTTCTTGGCTACTTCAATATTATAGTGTTTGAACAACCCCCAGTGCAACAGTCTTGCCACGTTATTATGCCTTTCAGTATACAGTCCTCCTGCCTTTAGTATATCACAACCAGCAACAAGATGTGCAACTGTTTCCAATTCTGTTTTACAAAACCTGCATTTGTCTGTTTCTCTCACATGTTCAATGGACTTTGTGAAACAACGTGTACATACTCCATTCTCCTGTACTGCCAATATTAAACTTTCACCTTTTGTTTTAAATTCACTCTCCTTAACCATTCCTGGATTGAGTCCTGATTGACATGAGGTTGTTTGAGAGTTTTCTGTACTTACAACTATATTTATGCATTTTCTACATTTCTTGCCTTTTTGTATGATCTTTCACCTTATATGCTTTCTTTTGTTTTTTTGGCACATTGAGCTGCTGCCTGATTTTTATTTACTTCTGGTTTGATTTCTATTACTGCTTGTCACTGATATGCTTCTGCTAAACTAATCAGGGAAGTCATCTTAGACTTAGTCTCCTCATGTTTTAAAAATTTCACTGACGTTTGGATATTGTGAGGTCAGCAGATATATAAGTAGTCCTATAATTGCAGATCTATACATGTAATCAGTTTTAAGGAGACCCATATCTCCTTCATGATGGGAAATACATAATCTTGCTGTACAGTGATTTCTTATAAATTATTTGTTTTCGTGTCCAGCTGATCCAATACCTTTTGGAGCCAGTTCATCACTTCAAACTGTAAGTTAGGATAGGAAGAACAAATTGGTTTATTGACTGGACTTTGTTCCTAGATGCCAAAGCTGTTTTCAATATTAATTTTAGCCTTCTAAAATATTCCTTACTAAGTTTTGTTTGCATTTGTTCATGTTTTACTGTTGATCCTTCATTAATTTCCAAATATTTATACACTCCATCTTGCTCAAGTTCTTTTATATCACATTTCTGTCCCAGACTGATGTTTTCTCGGTGCTGCAGCTTTCCTGCTTTAAAGGTTCCTTTTGCACATTTATCAATACCAAATGATATGTAAAGGAGGTTACCAGTATTGCAAATACAATACATTTAACAACAAAAATGTGCACTAAAGTTAAAATCATTGCATGTTTTCACAGCATTTAGAATACATTAAAGGGGTATCTTCTAAAGTTACATATGCTGAATATTAAGGACTATAGCATTATACTGTGGTCCCTTAAAAGAATGAGTGAACACTGTACATTGATAAAAATAAAAAAGTAATGATGGTTTACCAATAATTACACTGAAAAGCAAGTATACCTTAAAAACCAACAGATTTCCTAGAGAATTATATAAGTAGGATGGCCAGAAACATCTTACCATCTTAGTTGCATAAAGCTAAGAACACTAGGATAAAGAAATGTCAACATAATGAGCCATAAGCACATGTAGTGATAGTCATGATACAGAAAACCAGCAAGGAGTCTACAGATGTGTGCTGTATGCAGGCTTATATCCATGCTAAGTGCAGATTAAGAAAGAAGAAAACATAATTGTAAACAGTTTATTATAGTAATTTCAAATGGGGTATCAGGAGATTAGGCAAAATTTCTATCTGTAAAACAGTTTTAAGATGCAGTTTGAAAAATGGTTCATGTAGTAAATTATAAATGATTAAAAATCTCTCTATTGAAATACAGTCACAAAAAACAGGGATGTTGAAGGCAGAGACCAAAATGTTGAAAGTAAGGAAAGTTGGGCACAAGATGGCAGAACCTAAAATATAGAACACACAAAGAGTTGTAGAAAGGAACATACAAAACAAATGATAGAATAATTTATTTATTTATTTATTTATTTTATTTTACATTTGTTAACCGGGCTAGTCTAACTGGATATATTTCCATTTTCAGCAGAGGCCCGGGGAGAAAAGCTCCACATATAGACAAAATAGATACAAAATAAGCAAAAATAACAGAGTAAAATCTGGTGGGAAATAGACAATGTACATTATTAAAACATAGGACTTCAACATCCTAGACAAAGAAATGGACAACTTAGTAAACATTATTTAACATTTTAAAACATAAAGAGAAAGCGTAAAAAAAAAGGAAAAGAAAATCAATAATAGAAAGAGTGAGCAGATTTATTAAAGTTATAGACTATCTGCAAAAGAGACATAACCATATGGAGGAAGGATATGTGGGGGAAGTCCATATAAAGTGAAGAAAGTATGCTATAGAAGTAAGCAGAAGGCATAAAAGGAGAGGGAGAGAGAAGAGAGAGATAACTAAGGAAGTTAGAGTTTTAATCAGGGTTAGAGCAGGGACATATCCAGTGACTTTTAAGGTAAATTCTGAGTTTTTGTTTAAACAGAACAGGAGATGCAATGGAAGTAAGTTCAGTAGGAAGTTGGCTCCAGAAAATAGAAAGAGATATGCATCTCAAAAAGAGTTATACATACCCAAAGGAATGACACAATAAAATATGTATACACACAGATGCAGGCTGCCACTGTAGACAACACCAACACAGAACCGTATAATAAAATATAACAAACAGCACATAAACAAAGCAAATAACTTATTGACTACCTTACCTATAATGTGTTTGTGTATATATATATATATCTATATATATATATATATATATGTGTGTGTATATACATACACACACACACACACACATATATAAATATATATATATGTATATATATATATATATATATATATATATATATATATATATATATATATATATATCTTCTGAATTTCAGTGTAAGTTAGCCAAGTGTTTACTTACCATGTGTGAAATCCAATGTTCAGGATTCCGATGTTTCATTCATAGGTTCATAGGTAAGTATTAGGCTATCGGCCCTAGGACCAATACAAGCCTAGCCAAAAAAGGTACCCTGGCTTTCACCACCCAAGAAAATTATTTTCTTGTGCCTCTGTCGAGAAGAGCCACAGAAGTGATCCCCAGGGTGAATTTCCTATTTCCCATCCAATCATCAAGATTTTTTTTGAAGAGTGCTAATGAGGAGCTTTGTTTGATATAGATAGGTAGTTTGTTCCAGAGTATAGGAAGTCTCTGGGACAGGAATCTATCCCTCCAGCATGTTCTGTTTATTGTGGAGGCAAGGTTTAGGTCCCTAGAGTGTGTAGTACAGACGTACTGGGATTTTATTAAGTGGAGCATGTCCAACAGTTCAGGGTTTGACATAGCTTTGTATGTTAGGCAGAGATTGCCACTGAGTAGGCGATATGCAACGGAGTAAAGCTGGAGTTTTTTGAGACAGTCTGTGTAGGGCATCTGTTTGAGCTGGTAAATTTCTTTGTGAAGTATTTCAGCAGCCTTTCCAGTTGTTGTAAATGTCTTGTGAGGTGCATACCAAAAGGGGCGTTGTACTCTATAATGGGTCTAATGAGTGATGAGTAGAGGGGAACAATGACCTAATTTTTCCTGGATGAGAAACCTTTTGTGATTAGGTGTGCCATGTAGAAGGATTTCCTGACTACTGTGGCGATGTGATTATCAAAGGAGAGACGATTGTCCACCTGTGTCCCAAGGTCTTTTATCACACTTTCAGTGTTAAATAGACCACCAACTATGTGGTAGCTCATGGGTACAGAGTTTTTACCAAAGGGGATGACAATGCACTTTTTGGCATTGAGCTTGAGGCCATGGCTTTGACACCAGGCATCTGTCTCAGTGAGGCCCTTTTGTAGGATGTCCACATCATTAGGAGTTTTGATTATGACTCCTTATTTGCAGTCATCTATGAACTTCATTAGCCAAAGACCTTTTATGTTAGCCTATACTTCAGAAAATTAGATACCAAACTGGAGAGGTCCCAGGACTGAGCTCTGTGGAACTCCACTTGTCACTGGTCTGCAGTCGGATTTGGATTCTGCTACTTTCATAGTCTGGGTTCTAAAAGTGAGCCAGTTGGCAACCCATCTTGTGAGATAGGGATTTATACATAGTTTAGTGAGTTTATCTATAATTCCAGAGTGGGGGATTGTGTCAAAAGCCTTGGCGAGATCTAGATAGGCTGTGTGAACCACCTTACCCTCGTCTATGGCTTTGGTGACTGCTTCAAAGAAGTCTATCAGGTTTAGGAGACATGATCTGCGTTTTACAAACCCAAACAGGGTGGGGTCCAGAGTTTGGAGATTACCAATGTCTTTGTTTATAAGTTCCATGATGATACGTTCCATGGCCTTGCAGACTAAGGTCGCTAGGCTAATGGTGAGGTAGTTCCTGGGGTCTGTGGTGGCTCCCCCTTTATGGAGTGGGATAACTGTCGCTGTGCACCGTTCAGTGGGCAGAAAGCCTAAGGTGAGGCTATGATTGAAAATGGTGCTTAGGTGGGGTGCCAGTTCATTCTGTATTTCATGTAGAACGCTGCCTGGGATGTTGTCAGGTCCCATGGATGCTGTGTTCTTGGCTTTGGATAGTGTGTTTTTTACGTGTGCAGCTGTGATTACAGGAACTTTGCATTTTTCCACTATATACAGATGGGCCCTTTAGGGGGTGAGAGGGGGGTAAAGTTAGCCCTGAACCTATCTGCCAGGATTTTGGCAATATCAGTTGGTTCTGTTTATTCAGTGCCATTGTGCTGTACCTCAGAGCAGATCTGAGTGTTGCCATTAAGATTCTTGACATAGCTATAAAATGCTTTGTGGTTGTCTTTAGAATCAGTGGTGTTTTTGTTTTCATAACTAGCTTTGTATGATTTTATGAGGGATCTCAGCTTCTTACTGAGGCTGACCAGGGAGTTCCTCTAATCATGGGATTTTATTCTTTTTTGCAACAGTTTCTTTCTTCTGTTGCAGAGCTTGTTTATGGCAGGGGACCACCAGATTGGCTTCCTTTTTTTGGAGGATAGCATCTTGGTTGTGTTAGGGAAAGCACGATCCATGCACTCATGTAAGTGCTTATAAAGTGTATTTGTGTAGGATTCAGCAGTTGTACCTCTACTGTCCATCTGCATGGGTGTCATGAAGATTGCCACTTCTGTCATAAGAAGCGTGAAGTTAGCTTTGGAGATATTTTTTATGGTGGTTTCCCTAATGGGGGTTGGGGGTGGGATGTGGATGTCTAGGGTGATTAGCTTATGGTCAGATCTGACCAATGAGGAACCGACCTCTGGTGTGGAACACTGGTTGCCCATGTTGGTAATGACCAGGTCTAGGATATTGCTGCTCCTGGTGGGGGTGCGGATAAGTTGATCCAAGGTGTTGGAATTTATGAACTCAGGAAAACATTGAGCAAAAGAGTTGTTACATGAGTAGTTTTTCCAGTTAATGGTGGGGTAGTTGAAATCATCCATTATTAGGGTGTTGGGTTGTACCCTAATATTTTCCAATGTATCAAGAAATGAGGAGTGGGAATCCTGGGGCATGGTGGGGGATCTGTAGCAAGTTACAATTTGGATTGCTGTCTTGCCCAGAGTTAGTTGCACTCGGATAATCTCGGATGCATTATGCTGAGCAACTAGCCTGGAGGTGTGGATATCCTTAATGAATATGGACATGCCTTCGCCCTTAGTGTTTGGATCCAGGTTAGGTGGCTGAAACGTGTGGTATGAATTATATCCCGGTAATGCAGAGGTGCTCTCTGGAGCCTTGAACCAAGTCTCTGTCAATGCACAGATGTCAATGTTCTCCATTTTAAGGAGTGCTTCAAGTGAATGCATTTTGATGTTTAGACTTCTAGCATTGAGTAGCATTACCCTCAGATTTTGCTTGCTTTTAACTGTTACAGTGGTGAATTTGTCATTTGAACCTTGCCTAAAAAGCACTATAGGGGTGGCAAGAGCCTTAGCCAGTATCCGGAATCCCAGGCGTGACAGGTGCAGGCCATCTCTGGCAAAGCATCATGGTCTGTCGATTATGCCATCCCAGGCAGACAGATATTGGATCCCCTTAGAATGATACCAGAAGCTTAGCCAATTGTTGAAGTCAATAATATTGTCCTTGTACTGTGGTATCATTCTGGGTGATGGCAGGATGCTACTCAGGGCTAGAGTCATACCTGCCTGGGCTACAACATCGGAAAACTCCTCCGTGTCTCTTTTCATGTAGTCCAGGGAGGTACATCTCAGGTCATTCACACCAACATGGACAATGACAGAGTCATATTTGTACCTGTTGTGGAGTGACCTGAGTGCGTGCATTATGTGGCGAATCCTGGAAACTGACAGGCACCTGACAGTAACTTCCTCCTTGTTTAGCCTGGTGAGTGGAACATCAGTGTGCCTGACTATAGAGTCACCTATGACTAGAGTGTTGGGTACGTTGTTATGCCTTATGGGCTGTGGCTGAGTGGCACACTGAGTTTGTGGGCTATGTGTCATTTGGGTTGTGTTGGGGTTGGAGGTTGCTTACGTTTTTGCTTTGGAGGTCTCTGTTGTTTGAGCAGATTTTTATTGAGAGCCTCTGTGAATGTAGGTGTGTACTTTGTGTTGCTATGTGTGTGTTTTGGTGGTGTAGGTTTTGAGGGACTATGTGATGAGTGTGGTGTGGTGCAAGTGTTTACCTTCTCCTCTTGACTATCTAGTACAGTTTTGGGTGAAGTGAGCTTTGCTTTCAGTTTGGCTATGTAAGTGCATCTCTTACAGGTTGCAGTGTTGGGTGGTAGGAGGAGAGGGTTGTCTGTGTGCATGAGGCAACTGCTGCATTGCCCCAAGATGCCCAGATTCATCAGGTAGACAGGAGAAAATACCGGGAGCTGACCCTTAGACATTCCTGGAGTTGCTTATTTATTATGTACTAAAAACTGTTTTTCTCTAGACAAGTGAGGAAAGTTGAGTGCTGTAGTAATTTGTATCTTATTTAGTGCTTACAATGAATTCTGAACAAGTGCTGAGCTCAAAGAAACAGATTTGAGTGTTAAAACTAAAAAACTGGCTAGTTCTAAGGGAAGGTTTGAAGAGCAGACTTTATGGCACTGGGAATAGTTTAACCCTAGCTAAACGGTGATGCATAAAGTGTATTTTTTATTTTTATTTTTTATAGCAGTAGCAAATGAGCAAACTGATTTAAACAAATTAACCGATTAACTAATAAAAAGCTAAAAAACTGAGCCCCTTTCCAGCACTCTTTGATCAGACATGTTCTAACTCCACACTCCTGTCACTAGGGTGCAGGGGAGCCTTCTCCAAAAAAAGATGGTCTGAATTACTGCTCAAATTATAAAAACACAGCTAGATTCAGCAGGTCTGAATTTAATCTATGCTACAGCAAACAAGGTGTACCAATTTCAGAAAGAAACAGTTCAAATAAGCAGGCACAATAAGCCTTTAACCAGAAACTCCCAGCTCAGAAGGGCAGAATCTACCCTCTCCTCCCACAAGAGTGCAGACCACACCTTCTTTATGTAAAATAACTGGCCCAAAGCCCAAGTGCTTAAACCAGAACTAATACACTTTTAGAATAACAGACACTAAGCCTTCAATCAGCAACTCCCAACTTAGATGGATGTAAGCTACCTGTCCTGCCACAGCAGTGCAGACCACAAACCTTCTTAATGTAAAACAACTAGTCAAGATTTTCAGACTCGGTAATATGGACTTTGAGATTTAGAAGTGAAAACATATATATATCTATATATATATTGCTTCAAAAACTTGCATATAACTTGGGATAAACACATGTTCATTTACTGAGATAGGTGGCTACAACAATTGTACAGTATGTAACAAGTGTCACAGTATCTGTAATAAATGCTACATACCTTCACAGCATGACAGTATTGAGGATTCCTTTTTTCATGGCAGAAATTCAGGGGGTTTGTGTGTAATACATGACATCATCATCCATCATTCCAACCGTAGCCCATCTGAAACACATTAAGCAGCAATCCCTAGCCTTTGCAGTCATAATGGCTCAGCTAACATATTCACCCAGTGTCGTATAATGTTGTGTACATCTGTCATAGTCCCTCCAATGGAATGCTCCTTTCTCCCAATACAGCTACTTGCAAATCTAATGGAGATATACTCTTCCATAGACAAAATTATAGTCTATTTAGTTTTGTATGCATTTATGGCTGGACGGATGGATGCATGCATGCAAGTATGTGTGTCTGTCCATCAGTATGCATGTATGTGTGTAGGTATTTATGATTTTATTTGTTATATAAGATGCAGTCATCAACAGACCCTTCAGTGATCTTCTCAGAGTTCCTATGTTTGCACAGACATGGTGTCAGGCACAGAACACAACCTTTAAGTGCAGCATATCTGGTCTACACCAACCAAAATGGGTTAATATACTGCCAAATTCATGCTCAGAGTAGAACAATGTGTGTTTTGGGAACCATGTTCTAAGGTCTAAGTAGTCTGAAACTGGAATGCTTTTTATTATAATTGCCTTTCATACATAAATCTAAATCTTGTACTGGAATAAATCTGGACAAAACAAAAGGAGTAGGCATTGTTAATTTACAAAATTTGCTAGACTAGCAGGTTTTGTGTTAGTCTGCATTTTCTGAAGGATATGTAGGCTAAAACTCAATTGTCTGTTATTATTTATCCTCAACAATTTGTAAGACATCTATTAATTTTATGTGGAAGAGACTAAACATAGTTGAAAGGCATGCTTCCATATTTGTGCTTTACCAGAACTGCATGAATGTAATACGTAGGAGGCCAAAACACTGCGGCAATCTCTTGGCAGTCTGTGTGCTGCTGGACAGTTGAGGGTTATATTACCTGGTAAGGTTGCATGCAGCAGCACGTGTTTTCACTATGTGTGAACAACTACTGCCTTTACGTCACAGTACTTCCCTCCTGACTCTCTTCACTCTGAACTTCAATGACATAATTTCCCCTGTGCTCTGTTCTACACTGTCTATCTGGTGCCCTGGCCATGATACAGAATTTTGCACAGATACTCTCTTCCGTTCCTGTTCCCTCTCCCAGTCCTTCACTCTTCTGGTCCTCACATATAGTCCCCCCTCTCTTCTCATCTCTTTCTTGCTCTATTTCATTTGTATGTATTTCTGTTGACTGTTGTTCTGCTCCTCAGGTGATTGGTCTTCCTTCCTTCATTCCTTAACATTTCTATCCCTTCCTACTGGTCCTCATCATCTCCTTTCTTCATCCTTGGTCTCTTCAACTTTCAACCTTCTCTTCTCCCTTCATCTTGACAGCCTACCTGCCACTCAGTTGTCCAACCTTGCGTGTGCTTCCTTCTGGTCTCTACTTTCATCATCTGCTACTTTACAAAGTGTTACTCAAAAAAAAAATCTGCCTTTAAGGTGGGAGTGGTCAACTCCCCACTGAATGGCTGGTTACTCAAGGAGCTATAATCCTGGAATGAAAAATCTAAACTTTTCTACTAATATCTGTCAGAATAGACATATAATGGCCAAAGAAGGGGTTAAACTTGCAGTATCCAATGTAGCCATTTTAAGGCTTCACTTATTGAGGGCAAAAGGCGTTCATATTTGAGAAATTTCACTGGTGGCCCAAGATTTTGGAGCTGTGAGGAAACCATTAGTGACAAAAGGAGAAATGAAAGAAGCACAGCAGTAAATCAATTACCTGTATAGAAAGCAAAGTTATTGAAGAAAGGAATGCACAGACAGAAAAGCTGCAAGTACTGAAAAAAGAAAAGTAGATTGAAATAAACATTAGCTAAATATGAGATTAGTTTCCAGCAGCAAAACATGCTTGGCAGAAATTCCTGAATCAATGAAATTTGACAGACTCTAAGATTTAAAAAGAACTATAAAAGGTATTCTCAGTCTTCCAGATGCTTATCCAATTAGACTTGAGCACATGCATTGTGTTGGCTATAGAAATTCTAACCCAAGTATGAATTAGCTGTGTTACATCTGTATCAATTTAAGAGTGGCTAATAAGAGCCAACCAAAAGATGTGGTGCTCGTATCACAGGTCATGATTACAAACAGTTTGGAAGACTCTTCGTAAAGACGTCAGTAAGGAAAGAGCAGCATTTGGTTATCATATGCAGACATTTTTCATAGGTTCATAGGTAAGTACCAGGCCAGCTGCCTTTGTGTACCATTTCAAGCCTAGAAATGTCCCTTTTTGTACCCAAAATAACATATCCTATTTGGTTACAGAATGGCCTTACCCCTCCCATGGTCAATAATTATCCTAAAGAGAATAACTGGGATCATACCATAGATAATTTGGGGGGACCCATGCATGGGATAAAGAATTTATGAGCTGCCTCTGTCGATTAGTAGTATAGGGGGAAAACCTGGGGTAAATTTTCTGTTTCCCGTCCATAGATCTAAGATGCTCTTGAAAATGCATAGGGATGAATTTTTTTATGTGCATGGGGAGTCTTCAAGAAATACCTGTCCCTCTAAGTCATTCTGTTGATGTTGCAGAAGACGTTTAGATCACTGGACTATTTGACTTGATGATATTCACTAAATCCATCAGTAATGTATTGGAGGATGCCTTGTATGCCAAACACAGGGTGAAATAACCTTCCTTTGGAGGTATAGAAATATTATGGGACTAGTTAATACCCTTGTCATTAAAATCTGTGTAATGTCATGACTATTCCTGGTTACAGAATACCTCTTTTTATTTCAGAAGCTATGATAGACTTGATAAAATATATGGAGAATTAATTTTAAAGATTACTAACTACAAAGACTACTGCAGTGGTGTTGCTGTGGTAGTGTTGTCACCTCACAGTAAGATGTTGTCCTGTTCGATTCTCAGCTAAATCGTCTTCTGTGTGGAGACATGCGTGAATGGGCGTACCTTTGTTGAAGGTTGTGCGCCAGGGCTGGCAACTCGGTACGTAAAAAAAATCAACTGCCAATCATTAGCGGACCGGAGTTCCACTGTGGCAACCCCTAACTGGGAAAAGCCGAAAGACACAACAACTAACTACAAAGACTGAGTTCCACTTCAAGTTCTGATTATAAAATGATAGCAAAGGGATGAGTATGCAGACTTTCAGAACCATAGAATTTAGACTTCAAGTTTTAAATGATTTCCATTTACAAATGCATATGTTACGTCAGTATGCAATTTGTATAGAAAAAGCTTTAGTTTCTCTAAATTGTCAACATTTATCCTTTTCCTGTGTCTACAGGATTAAGACAAAGCTATCTTCTTTCTTCT
Organism: Protopterus annectens; assembly: GCF_019279795.1. Taxonomy (NCBI): domain Eukaryota; kingdom Metazoa; phylum Chordata; order Ceratodontiformes; family Protopteridae; genus Protopterus; species Protopterus annectens. The sequence continues at coordinate 521,302,489 of NC_056728.1, read as the reverse complement.
GCTATGTTTATGTTGGCAATGACCCCCAGTTTAGCTAGAAGAAAGACCTGGTAACCTCCTTTTGTTTCCCCCTTTGTAGTGGTCGCTGTCTGTGGGGTTACTATAGGAGTCCACCTCGACTCATAAGACAGCATGCGACAAGGCAAAATACTCAAGCTGACTACCTGCTGTTAATGATTTATCAGTATATCCAGATGATTCCTGTGTTAAACAGTTCCTTTAATAACCTAGAACCCATAATGGGGATTCTCTACCAATAATAAAAAATCTATAAGGATTTTGATGTTGGTTAATTGACGTATATAAATACAACAGTTACTGATGGCATCACAATATTTCAAACTTTCAAGTTTCTAAGGATTTATTTCATAGTCTCAGACTCATGCATTATGGAATTAAATATTGACATTATACTGAAGATAAAGGGAACACTACTATTTTATAAATGTTTTAATTTTTCTTATTGGTTCAATCTATATACTAAAATGCATTTGCTACTTGTAACCGTTCTTATTATGTACTTAACATACTTCTATTAAGTTACTTTGGTACAGAAGGTTAAGAAAATGTTTCTAAAAATTTTGGTGGACTGGCTCACTTTGTATTAGACAGAAACATTAGTTAAGCCTTTTTTCTGATAAGGATTATTTTTTTTTATAAGAAAATAAGCGAAGATAATTTTGTTTAATGATTTAGTAGAGATTCAGAATTTTCCATTTCTGGTTATTAGTCAGGTAAAGTAAATTTTGTTCGATTCGTACTTACAACCTTTAGAGATCCAATATTTTTCCAAACAATCAAACCAAAACATACCAAATATAAAAATCACCAGCCAAGGGAGGTAAACCCACAAAAACACCAGTTTAATAAACACTTTCATTCTAAAAACAAAGCAAATGAAATTTCAAGATTAAACATTCACTCACCATTTCCTCTAGAAACATTTATATATTATCATTTTCTCACTTATTTGTCCTTTAGAGAACAATTCAAGATCTGTATGAAAAAAAATCTGAGTCATGTGGCTCTTCCCACCATTATCTAAAATTTTCTGTTAGAAAAATTACGGTACTGAAATTCACCTTAAGTTGCCTGGCTTTGCGGCTTACAGAAATAGAGCCCTGACTATAACCCAGATGACCCAAGATGAGTTAGTGGCTCAGGTGCTAAAAGAGCCAGGCAGAGGTGGTGTGACTCTAGAGCTATCTCTGTCACAGACTAATCTGAGGGAAGGGATTAGGGACCTCTTCATAGTTGTGGCATGTTGTAGTGGCGGCTTAGGTATGTATCCTAATATGCAGGTGGGCTAATATTTTCTTCTGGTAGCTGTGTGGCGCAGGAGACTGAGCAAGCCGGTCTCATAGGTGGTAATTTCCATGATGTTTTACTCACTCATCTTATGTAGGACTTCCCCTTCCCTGCATACTTCAGCAATCTGCAACCCTTGCTGTATATATGGTGCTTCCACACACTTCTAAAAGGGGAAATAGAAGTCTTACAGACTATAAGTTATTCTCCTGTTGGAGAAGGAAACCTAGCTGTGGGATCATAATGGGATTCAGCTAACCTACTTCCCTCACTAAGTTGAGGAAAATGGAAAATGGGAATGAATGCGCTGTTGGGAAATATGGCAGATGTCAATAGCAGAAGACAGGGTACAAAAATAAATAATGAAAAAGGGTTATCATACTTGAACAATACAAGCTAGCTAAATTGACTTTCAACCCTAGTTAAGCGAAAATCTCTTTGTTGAGGTTAAGTAGCTTTCTTCAGGTTCCTAAGAGATGAAGTCACATGAATGGCAAACAAATATTTTTTTACCAAATGTCTTGCTTTTGTATGTTCAGTATTTTTATTACTTTTGCAATGAAGAAGTTAAAAGCATATCAGTTATATAAAAGAAAGGAGAGAAATGGAGTGGGCAGGAGGGAGAAAAGGAAGATGGTTACACTTTCATAGGTTCATAGGTACTTACTAGGCTATTCATCTGTGAGGATATTAAGAAGCCTTGCTGTGCATTTCCAAGTTAATTATTAGCCCTTATATTTTGCAATATGAATCTCTAAAAATAGGCCACACAAGTATATGTTGGATACTTGCATGTTTTCATTATACATGAGGGCTATTTGTGCTAAACCAATTTGTAGTTACCCATCCTTTCATCCAAGTTACATTTTAACAAAGTAAGAGAAGTACTCGGCTTTATATGGATGGAAATGCAGTTCCAAAGAAGTGGTAGTTTCTGTGATGCATACCTATCCCTTCAGCATTTTCTGTTAAATCTTGCAAAAGTGACTGAGGTCCCTTGAGAGGGTGTTTCTGATACCATGTGTCTTCTGAATGTGTAATAAGTCTAACAGAACAGGGTATGTTGAGACTCTATATGCAAGGCAGAAGTCACATCTCAGTAGCCTGTAGAACACTGAGAAGATAGAAAAAGCTTTGATGTGGTCTGTGTAGCTTTTATGATTTATTTGTTTCAGTTTCTTTAGTGAGGAAGTGTTGTAGTCATTCCTGCTATGACAAGTTTGTGGACATGTACATACAGAAAGTGGTATTATACTCAATGATTGTCCAAATGACTGCCAAGTACAGAGGAACAATTACATCCCTGGATCTGGACACCATTTATTTTGATATAAGTTGCAAGGATTTCTTTACAATAGTGGATATGTGGTGATCAAAGAGTAGCTCATTGTCAAGATAGATTCCCAGATCTCTAAATATGGGATCGGTTTTCAGGAGGTATTGTCAATATGGTAGTTACAAAGGGATGGAGTTATGCTTGCTGAAGGATACAGTTATACATTTGTTGGCATTCAGTTTCAGTCCATGGTTTTGTAGGATCATGGTGTCCTGTGGGGCGTTCATGATGGCACCAAGTTTGCAGTCATCAGCAAACATGGTCAGCCACAATCCTTTAACATCATCTTTGAACTTGGAGAAGTAAATGCCAAAGAGAAGTGGCCCAAGGGACAAACCCTAGGGTACTACAAAATTCCAAAGAGAAGTGGCCCAAGGGCCAAACACTAGGGCATTACATTAGTGGCAGGTTTTTCAGAGGAGGTGGATCTGCTGACCCTTACTTCCTAAGTTCTATTTGTGAGCTAATTTGTTACCCAGTGAGTCAAATAGGCATTAACATCTTGCTGGGAGAATTTATCTATGATGCCTGAAAATAGGATGGTGTTGAACGCTTTTGCAACATCCAGATAGGCAGTGTATACTGATTTGTCCTCATGTATTGCCACAGTGACTTTTTCACTATAGTCAATTGGGATAAGGAGGCAGGACATTTCCCTGACAAATCCAAACTGTGTTGGGTCAAGAGTCTGTAGGTTACCTACATCCCTTGTTACAAGTTTCATAATTATCATTTCCATAGCCTTAAAGATTAGGCTTGTCAGGCTAATAGGTAGACAATTACTCGGGTAGGTTGTAGCTCCATATTTGTGCAACAGAATGACTGTTGCTGTCCTCCAATCAACTGCATAAAGCCTTTCTTGAGGCTAAAGTTGAACAACCTCTTTAGCGGATCTGAAAATTCATATTTCATGATAGTCATTAGAGAATCTGGTATGTTATCTGGCCCATAGGCATAGTGTTCTTTACCTTAGTGAGTACTATGAGAATTTGTTCTTGGGAGATTTGAGAAGAGGATATATGTGGGTGCTTAATCTGATAATACTGGAGGGGGTTGAAGATGGATCTGACTTTGTTCACCAGTAGATTGGCTATTGGGGGAGGGGTTAGTGAAATAGTAAGGCCTTTACTTTACAGATACAAGGTACAAGGTTGAATTATGGTCAGTAGGTATGAAGGTAGGGGGTTGGATTAATAGTTAAGGTGTTCACCTCACGGACACAAGATACAGCGTTTGATCCTCACCAAGGAAAGAATGATTAGACTCAAAAAGACTCCCTGGAGTCATTAGCCTAGCAGTCAGCTATGTTCTTTGATATAATTTACCATTAGTTCTATGTAATGAAAGGCATTGTTTCATACATTTATAACATAATTAAAGAAGGCTTTGTGGTTATCTTTTAAATGGATGATTATCTATGAATCTATTATTTTACCTCATATCAGTCATTGGTTTATTTGATCAGCATTCAGAGTTCTTTGCTCAGTTTATTTTGAGGACTGGTGTAGTCCGACTGGGCTGTGATAAACACTTTTCAGTGGAGGCCCTGAAAAAAGCAAAATAAAGCAGAATAAGCAAAATATAGATGGGAATTCAATAAAACCTACATGGTCATTTTTCATCATGTGCATGTCACTGTGCAATCCACACATGGTCATGAAGAGTTTTAGATTCAGTAAACTCCATGTAGGAGCATGCATTCACACACAAACATGGCAATTTTCGTGGGATGCAAATTACAGCATAAGTAGCTGAACCAAATGGTAATGAAGCAAAACAACACAGTGGAGTGATTCAACAATCTGCATAGCAACCATGTAGACTTCATGCTCGTGTTGCCCATGTATTCAGAAGTTTTCCGAATGCAACCCAAGAAAGGAGTCTACATGGAAATAAGGCCAAATAAAAGTCCTCAGGTTTGCACAAAACTGACTGTAACATGTAACCCCACACACAGTATGACATTATTAGGTATGGTGGATGCTAGAAAATTAGATTAACAATAGCAACAATTCCTTTCTACATGCCATGACATAAATGCAGCTTTGCTCCCCACCCTGAAATGAAGAATGCACTCATAACAAATGCAGCCAGCTAAAAGTTTAAACCCCTTGAGATATACTGTTCATTCTGTCAAGTAAGCATATGCAGTATGTATCTGATTGAATGCAGTCAAATTTTATCAAAACCTCCATTCCTCTGTGCAGATATAAAGTGAAGTAATACCCTCCCCAGAGTGTACAATATTGGGCTCTCTTTCAGTATCCCTGACTACATGGTTACCAACCATGTAGATTCAGGGCTATCAGCATGGTGAAGATGCAAATGAGCTCAAAACTCATTAGAATTGTTCAATCACAAAAAATTGTAACCATGTACGGATGTTCATTCCGTGTAGGCTCTTCCACAGTGTTCATGTTTAATGGATATCAAGAGTGAACAATGACATCAAGGGGGTGTGTCATATTACACTTACAGAGGTGTATATGTAGGTCTGTGAACTGTAAAGGTGCACGTAAGCAGTGCACAATTCATAAGTTCTGTTTCATCCTCTTCATTGTTTACGTGTATCATCTCTATCCGATTTAAGTTAAAAATTATTTTTTTTTTAATTTTTGTCATTGTTTGTGCAATGCAGCACTTAGTACAACCATGGGAAACAGAGGAATGAATGGCAGGTTTCTCAGTGCTTGTCACATAACTATTCCTGTGGCAGCATGTGCATGTGTAGGGCTAGAGTATAGAAAGTCCTGGGTTCTAGTACAGGGACTCCAACCTTCTTTCAATTTTTCAGCTGCATGTTTGTGTGATATCACAGGAATGGAGAAAAGTAATAAGATTACTTGTGTTTACCTTATTCAAGCATCAGTGTGTGCAGTGGTGTGTAGGTGCACATTGTGCACTAATGAGCACCAATAGAGTTGATATATTCACTAGAGCAGCAGATGTTTTTCATAGGTGCTAATTACACCATAAGCAGGTGATTTTCGGAATAGTGGAGCTAGTCAACAAGCTATAAAGCATTATGTATCCTCCATTCTGTTTTTTCCTGAATATTTCAGTACCATGTGATAGAGGATAAGAAATGTTAGCCATGAAATAAAATTGTGTCAGCTGCTACATTTGCAAGGTGAGTCCTGAACCTGGAATGTATTCTTTTATAATATTATGCCATATCCTTCTATTTCTTAACTTGCTGCAGTAATCACATAAATGGTGGTAGATTTGTACAGAAAGTATCTTAACATATGATAGCAGACACTTATATTACTTATATGTGCTCATTACTAAGTTTTTTATTTCTTATTCTTCCCGTTTTTAATTGCACTTTTTGTGTGATGTGCCACATAGCACAAACAGTGGGAGTGGGCAATTGGCTGAGTTCATCTGGTTTGCGCGAAGTACGTTGGACCACTGACAAAGCAGACAGCCCAAAATAACATCTGCTAAGTTACCTGTTTACAAGGGATGTTTCATTAGAGATGCCAACATGAAATTCAAATCCCAAGCAGTTGCTGGTCTAGGTAAGGAAGATCCCGAATGGAAGACACTTTTAAGGAAAGAATTATAATACATATGTGCCAATGAATGAAGAAGAAATAGCAGCCAAATAAATCTTAACAGAAGAGAAACTAGCAGCTTTTTTGTGCAGTTAAGTCAGAAATGTCAGAACTTCCCCTAATGACCCCTACACTGGGGAAATGTGTTTGCACTCAGCCCACAAGATAAACTTCTTCAATTTACATTTGTAAAGCTTTTGTTGGAATTATTCTGGGAGGCTTCAATGAGGTCCACTACCAATGGATAGAACAGGGGTCCTTGGCTATCATAGGAATTGGAGAAACCAGCATGTTAGATTAAGGGAATGACTGTCCAGGTGAGGCATACTGAAAATTTTAACCAGCAGTCCAGGGCTCTGAGGAAGACATTGGGGACTTTTTTTTAGATGAGGCCACAACAAGGAGAAGAACATCTGGTAAGGCCAGAATGGCACAATGATTATGAGCTTGGCCTTGCCTTCTGAAGGAATCTCAGAATCAACAGCAATGGGGGGGTTGTGTAAAAGAGATTGTCGGGGCCGTTTGTGGGAGAAAGCATCCCTTGGTGTCTGTTGTTCTGGAGACCTATGCTGAAAAAGAAGGGGCATTTAAAGTTGAATGGAGAAGGAAAATATTGCAAAAAAGGTTTTCCCCATTTCTTGACTATACCATTCACTACTTTGACATTGTGAGACCATTCATGAAACTGTATCTGTCTGTTCAGCTTGTTCCTAATATGATGGACGTACCTGGTATGGACATCACTATCAGAAAGTCATGCGAGGCAAATTCTCATTCCCATACTCTCACAGCTTCTCTGCGCAGAGGATAGGATCAGGTTTCCTGTTGTTTGTTGATGTACCATACCACTGCTATGTTGTCTGCCTACTGGCAACCAAACCCTGAGGCAGCATGTCCAGAAATGTCTGCAATCCTATGACTGCTCCCATCTTGAGAATATTTAGGTGAAAGAAGGCTTCTTCCATTGCCCATGCTTGTTAGTAGCCTGATTAAATTGTAACTGTTATTCTAAGCCTTTTGGTTTAAGCACTTGGGGTTCAGGCCAGTTGTTTTTCATTAGGAAGATGTGTGGTCTAATCTCTTGTGACAGGAGAAGTAGCTTACATCCTTCTAAATTAGGAATTGCTGGTTGAAGGCTTAGTGTATCGGTTATTCTAAAAGTGCCTTAGTTCTATTTTAAGCACTTTGGCTTTAGGCCAGTTATTTTACATTACAAAGGTTTGTGGTCTACACTCTTGTGGGAAGAGAGGGTAGATTCTGCCCTTCTGAGCTGGGAGTTGCTGTTGAAAGCTTATTGTGCCTGCTTATTTAAACTGTTTCATTCTGAAATTGGTGTGCATTGTTTGATGTTGTATAGCCTAGATTCAGACCTGCTGAATCTAGCTCTAGTTGTATAACTTGAGCACTAATCCAGGCCATCTTTTTCTGGAGAGGGTTCCCCTGCACCTTAGTGGGAAGGGTGCATAGTTCGAACTCATCTGATTGCAAGTTGCTGGAACAAGGTTCAGTTTTGAGTTTTTTTTATTGGTTAATTTGTTTAAATCAGTGTGCTCATTTGCTACAGTTATAGTTAAGTATGCACCTGTTTTCCTGGGTTAAATTGCCCTAAACAGAGTCTAAATATCTTTATCATAGTCTGGCTACAGGTTTTGCTGTATCTAGATCTGTTCGTGGGATTCTTGTGTTCCCTACTATACCATCTTATGTTGGGATCGGCCTGCCTGCAAGGGTTGATTGGTCAATTCAAGGGTTTCTATTTTACTTTAATTTTTCGGGTATTTAAACCCTGTGTTTGCACAGGATTTTGCGTGTTTGCACATCATGCACCATCTCTGTGCTGTTTTAACCCTTTGCAATGCATCTCAGCTGCATTTTTCACTTACCAGCACTCCTGTGTATGTGAGACCATCGCTTGCAGCTATTGACTTGACTTTATCCAGCCCTACTCACACCTATAGGTACTGTCCTCAAATAGTACCCTCTCTACTATCCCTAACCTCTTTTCCACAGAGTCTGACAATCATGGATGGACAGTTTCCTATGGTTTCTCCTGCTAGTCCTGTTGATATGGGCATCTTGAGGCAGTGTAGCAACTGCCTTATGTACTAGGGCTACCATCTACTACTACCACCCAGGAACACAATGTGAGAGATGCAATTACATTAAAAACCTAGAATCCTTTCTGTCTTAGTCACAAGCCAGTACATCTGGCACTGAGAAGGTTGTCTGTGCAAACACTATGAACACCACACCAGTAACATCACCCACACATGTACAACACACTCCTTCATATGTGGAGGTTTTCAACAAAAAGATACCTAAACAAAAGAGAAATCCAAAGGAAAAACACACATGCACATCACAACCCACAGCACCAAGCATCACACATTGTACACAAGCCCATGTCACACAGCCACTAAAGCCCAGCCACAAACCCAACAAACTAGTCATAGCAGACTCTATTGTGAGACACAGTGATGTGCCCCTCACTGAATTAGACAAGGAGAAAGTCACTGTAAGTGGCTTGTCAGGTGCTAGAATCCACCATATCATGCACACACTCAAGTCTCTTAACAACAGGTACTGTTATGACTCTGTTATAGTCCACGTTGGTGTGAATGACTTGGGATGTACCTCTCTGGACTATATGAAGAGAGACATGATTGAACTCATTGAATATGTATCCCAGGTAGGTATGTCTCTAGCCTTAAGCAGCATCCTACCATCACCTAAAATGATGCCTCAATGCAAACAAAAAATGATTGACTTTAACAATTGGCTTAGTTTCTGGTGTAATTCCAAGGGGATCCAGTACCTGACAGCCTGGGAGGACATGATTGACAGACCACAATGCTTTTCCAGAGATGGCCTTCACCTGTCTCCCCTGGACCTCCGGCTTCTGGCAAAGGCTGTTGCCTCCCCCATAGTGCCATTTTTAGGCAAAGCATGAGCACAAAATTACCAACATGAAAAAGTCTATTTAATGAAATTTAAAGATCATGCTGCTAAACACTAGGAGTATTAGCATGGAATTGCACTCATTGCAAGCATTCCTTGCCCTAGAGGATGCTGACATTTGTGCAGTCATCAATACCTGGTTTAAAGCTGCAGAGAGAACCCCAGCCTTACAAGGTTACTCATCCTACCATACTTTCAGACCCCAAACAGAGGGCTAAAAAGCCAAAGGAGGTGGAGTTTCAATATTTATCAAAGACATAAACACCTCAAGGCTATTAAAATTGTATGACTCACAGGACACACTCCAAGTGCAGTTAACTGTTGACAAAACAGCTATTCAAATCATACCTAGCTGCAGACCCCCAACCATGACTCATACTTGAATCTATTAAGATTCAAGCCTATACCCTGATCCTGGGTCACTTTAACTACCCAACCATAGAGTGGAAGACTTATTCTAGCCCAATCATGGAAGCCCAGAGATTCCTTGACTTCATCAATGCCAGTGCATTGGCTCAGCTAATCAACATCCCTATGAGAGATGAAAATATTCTGGTCCTGGTCCTAACCACCATGAGTAGCCACTGTAGCACCCCTACAGTGTCATCCTCCTTGGTAAGATCCAGCCATAAAGTGATCACTTTCAAAGTCACCATCTCCCCTGATCCTCCTCTGGTCAGGGTCACACAAAAAAGCCTTTCCCAAACCTGACTACAATCTCCTGAGAGTAGGTATAAGCAGCTTCACAGCCATCATCCTTTCAGTTGGAACTAGCACTACAGTCCAAGCCTACGCCAAAGAACTGTATAAGTACCTACATAGCTGTATGGACTAAGCAATACCTGACAGGACCAAATCATCTTCCTCAAGGAAGAGTAAACCTGTCTGGTGGACAGCATCAATAAACAAATTCTATAATAAAAGGAAAAAATTGCTGTCCAGGACCAAATCCTCTTCCTCAAGGAAGAGTAAACCTGTCTGGTGGACAGCATCAATAAACAAATTCTATAATAAAAGGAAAAAATTGCTGTCCAGGACCAAGAATGAGCAGGTGCCAGGTGCCACATTAGAAGCAATATCTCCTTTGTCTGAACAAGCAGCTAAGGTCACTGGTGAAATCCTCTAAGGCTAACGTTGAGTCCAACTTGACCACTTCCACTAAGGGCAATCACAAAGCCTTCTTCACATACGTCCGCAATTTTAAAGGTAAGACCCAAATCTGCTCTGAACTGGTGGTAAATAACACCACATACATAAACCCCATAGATACAGCCAACCTGGTGGCAGACAGGTTCAGTGAAAACTTCACTCCCCTGTCTCCCCATAAGTAAACCAGGATGTCCCCAGCACCTGACCGCCCCCCCCCCCTCTCATCACCAGGGAGCAGATCTTTAATGCCCTCTCAAAGACAAAAAATACAGTCTCCATGGGACCCAACAAAATCCTTGGCTGTATCCAATATGAACTCAGGCATGAGCTTTCAGCTCCATTAGGCACCCTATTCAACCAAAGCCTGAGGACTGGCTTTGTTCCAGCCAAATAGAGGACAGCCACTGTCATCCCTCTACACAAAGGTGGAGCATCCACTGACCCAGGTAATTATAGGCCCATCAGCCTAACAAGGCTGATCTGCAAGGCCATGGAATGCATTATCATGGATCTTATAAACAAGGACATTGGCAACCTCCAAACACTTGACCACAGACAGTTTAGTTTTGTCAAAGGGAGATCATGCCTGTTAAACTTGGTCAACTTCTTTGAAACAGGCACCAAAGCCATACACGAGGGGAAGACAGTGGACACCACCAACCTTGACCTAGGCAAAGCTTTCAACACTATTCCCCACTAGGGCATAATAGATAAACTCTCCCAGCTAGGCATCAATACGTATGTTAACAGATAGGTAGATAACTGGCTCACTGATAGAACTCACTCAGTCAAAATAGGGGACGCAAACTCTAGAAGTAGAACTGTAACAGGTGTTGTACCCCAAGTATCAGTCTTGGGACCTCTGCTGTTTGGGATATACTTTTCTGAGGTGCAAGCTAAAACCAGTGGTATGTGGCTGACCAAGTCTGCAGATGACTACAAGCTGGGCATTGTCTTAAATTCATCTAGTGAAGTGAACATTCTTCAAGAGGGCCTTACTCAAACTAATGACTGGTGCCAGAAGCATGGCCTCAAACTGAATGCCAAGAAATGCATCATTCTCCCCTTTGGGAAAATGGCATCCCCACTAATTATCACATTAATAACAATGTGCTAGGCACGCAATCAGTTGTGAGGGACTTGGGCACTCAAGTTGATAGCAACCTGACTTTTAACCACCACATTGTCTCTGTTATACAGAAAGCTATCTGGATGGCCTACCTCATAAGTAAGAGTATTTCATCCAGGAACAAGGAGGTCATAACAACCCTGTACTCATCCCTTATCAGATCCATTATTGAGTACAATGCTCCCTTTGGCATGTATCTTGCCAAGCACATACAGCATCTGTAGAGACCACAGAGGTTCCTGACCAGGAAAGCCCAGGGTCTCAAACACCTATCCTACACAGATAGGCTAAAAGCCCCATCCCTGTACTCAGTCTTGTACAGACTGCTCAGAGGTGACCTGTGAATAGCATACAAAGCCATCTCAGACATTGCCTTGATGGAGTTGCAGCATATCCATAAGTCAAACTCCACTTGTGCAACCCACACACACAAAGAGTCAACCTGGTCTGTTCTATTAAAAGAATTTGTTGGTAGGATAGAATTGTGTCCCAGAGACTCCCCCTTCAGTGGAATAGACTCCCTCTCCATGTCAAGCAGAGTACCTCTCTAGCCCTCTTTAACAGGAACCTGGACGACTGGATGGGAAACAGAAAATACACCCCTGGGATCTCACCTGTGTCCCTGCTGGACTAGGGAAACATGTGCTGACTTTGTAGGAATATGGGCAAAATTATTGGCCAGGCTTATAAAGGGCTCCAGGCCAATACCCTAGTATCATCCTATGAACCTATGAACCTATGAACTTTGTGCCATCTTGTTCATGAAATGTTCTCCCATCCAAGGGAATATGCCATCTGTGAACCCTTTTGCCTTGGTAATCAGTTTGGGAAAGGAACTATGGCTGTCAGATTTGCAGGATCATTCCACAACTGAAGGTTCCTCTTAGCATTTGACAAGGTGATTGTTAGTAAGAATGATTGTATGGTCATTGCAGGAGCCTAATTCTGAGCATCACCTAAAGCATCATTTAAATGGAGGTGGCCATCAGTCCTAATACCTTTAAGATGCTCACTGCCGAAGGTTTGTCTTGTAATATCAATTGTGTTGATGTGACAACCTAGGAAGAACAGGTCCCAAGATAACTTAACACTGATTTGGATATGTTGATCATAATCTTTGAAGACTAACAGATCTGAAGCAACAACTGCCTTGTGTCCACTAATCACCTCCATGAAGAAGCAGCCAGGAGCCAATCATCCAAAGACTGGAAAATTGGTATACTCATTAGTTGCACATGTGCAGTGGTGAGACTGAATTGCAATGTCCAAAACTGAACTGGAATGGCTCATAACTAGAAATGAAAATACTTTCTGGATGGTGGATCTATTTTTATCAGATAAGCATCCCGGAGGGCCACAAAGTACATCCAGTCTCTTGCCAGTAGACAAGGTAGGACTAATTGCAATGTAACCATCTAAACAAAAGAAGTTATGTACTCACCATAGCGTTCCATCTGAGTTGTTGCCTTTCATTTGTTCTTCAGCCCATGCAGTTCCAAAGGAAGCCTTGCCTTAGATATACAGTTGCAGCAATAATCTTTAACAAAGATATGCAAGGAAGACCACATAGCTGCTGCTGTAATATCCTGAGGTGGAACATTTTAGAGGAAGGCCACATGTGTCACTTGAGCACTGACATGGTGTGCTTTACATCAGTTACTTTTCACTGCACCTCTTGCAACATTCAATCCTGCACCACTCACTGCCACAAAGACTCCTAGTAGATCTTGTCCTTGGCACCCTTGCAAAATATACATATACCTTGCATGTGGATGGCCTGGAGTAGCATCTCTGTTATCTGTTTGTTGAATTTTTACAAGTGTTGCCTCTCTCAGTAGACTATAACAAGTGCTATATACCCATTGGTTACACATTTCTATGAATGGGTATGTCAGGTCACTACTGGAAATCATCCATCTATGGCCACTAGACCCTTCCCTCATTCTCCAACAGGTTATCAGGCCTTTTGTTGCTGTATATAACCACCATATATACAATCTGCTGCACTGAGCTTGAACTTGCTACACTCCTTCCAGCATCTGTCTATTAGACTGATGTAGTGGTACACACACATTGTTACAGCCCTCCCCCTTAATGCCATATATTTCCTACCCTTATTTACAAGAGAATTCACATCCCTTGTGTCTTATCCTTCCACAGATGCCCACTGCCCACAATTTGTCCCATCAAAAAACCTTGACATGACAGTGCCATTGCAGCATGTTGCATTTGACCCTACACATACCCCATGATGTCTGTCTCACTAATACTGCAATTCTCCATAGATGCTGATTACACTTCAGGGGTGTATTACCAGGTGGGTTTTCTGCCTCTAGACTTTTTCTATCCACTTCCAAAATGTCAGTATTAAAATGTCTGCATTCGACTAATTTTTGTCTGTACACATTCACTCACAAAATGTTGTGCATGCTTTATATTGTCCTAATAAGCACCTCATAGTGTGGCAATTATGCAAATCAGTCAGTCTAGTACCACAGTCTCAGAATTGCATCTAGAACATAATGGCCTACCAAGCCTAGGTGGTGCCAGCCATGCTTGGCATGGCTATGATAAAACATGTGACTATTGTACTCATGCATAGAATCTGCATAGACCCATAACATTAAGGCACAGAGATTTGGTAGGACTCCACTACTGTGCTACATTGCACATCACATGATGTCCACATGTGTATCCTTGCATGGGAGGCTATCATTTTACTCCATATTAAACCAGTGTAGTGTTTACAGCATGATGTGCCATTAAAAGCAAATTATTATTTTTCTTCCTGCACAGAGAAGTTCATGAGAATTAGCTGGTGTGGTATGAGTACCCATTGTGCAAAGTGTATACCTGGCACAAGCCTGTCATGATTGTGAATGATGCCGGTGGTATCTCCTATTTTAATAAGCCATGTAAGCATCGATACACTGACCTGTGATAGCATCACCCTGACCTGAATTGGCAGTGGGAAGCAGAGTTTAGAGAGAGATGGATGGATTTTTTTTTTTTCATTCTCTTATTGGCTTGGTGTACTTGTATATTGCGGGGTGCATAATTTCTTTTACAGCGGCTGGAAAGCAGCAGTCAAATATACCTGGAGGTTGTAGGAGAGTACAGAGACTGTCCTGGCAGAAGGTTGCATATGCTCTGTATGGCACGTTACTGTGTTTCTGCAAATGTGTTTGCATGATATGTGTGCAGTAATGGGCTCTCTTTTTCTCAAACTTCTGCAAATCCAGTCATGGTTGAGGTCATGGAATGCAAATGATCACCTTGACATGAGATGGCTAATGTCTCTCACACTGGGACAGCACTGGCTGGCAGGTCTACCTCTCAACAGGGGCATGGAGGACACCCTACTGAAGATGACCTGTATGGATCATTGGCATTATGGCCACTTGTCAATCGGGTAAGTATACTTTTTTTTTGACAGTGACACAAAAGGGATCTCCTCTCAAGTACCAGCATATGTTGCAGAGGACTGTGTTGTCTGACGTGCTGACAACTGGATGCCTGCTTTGGCACAGTGGAGTGCCTCGTGGCATGAATTTTTAAGCCACAGGGCCAGCATGCCACAAACTGTAAACAACAAGATGAACAGCCTGCCTAAGACATCATTCACAGAGGTGAATGGTGGTTGGGTGTTGCCCTCTGGTCTTTCCCAGCATCCATCTATGGCCACTGTCCTATTCCACTCCTAAGTGGTCCACACCATATTTTGCCCTTCCCACACCTTGTTTGATGTTCAGTACTCCCCATCTCCAGTTCTCTACCCTCTGTCAGTCTGTGCCCATCCATTATTGTCCCTGTCATTTGTGTGCATACTGCCCTTGTCCATATCTGCATTTTATGTTTGCTTGTCTGCCCCTTCTACCTTCTCTTCACCATCTAGCTATTCACTGGCCATTCCTCTCTGCTTACTTCACTAGCCCTTGTTCTGTATATATTGAAAACACTCTTTTTTCTTATATGGAAAATAAGGCTTTCTACCCCAGGAAAAATTGCCTTTCTTCTCCTCACTTGTCATATTTTATGGATACCTTTGTGTGTTTTCCTCTGTTTGATATTCTCCCCTTTTATACGTTCCTATCCTCCTTTCCTTCTTATTTCAGCAATGAACTAGGTTTGCACTCTATTCTGCTGACCTTCAATAGGCTATGCAGCTCTTTATTGCATGTGTGAGTGCAAATGCACTGTGTTGCATTAACCTTCCTTGGCATTCATGTCCACCACTGCGATCACATGTCTCCCTATAGCACTGCTATTTTTCTATCCTGTATTTCAGCAACTCTGTTGTAATATGCACTCTTTTCCTTTGCATGTTAGTGCTATGCTGGCCTTGATGCATATCTGACATGTTAGTGCTATGCTGGCCTTGATGCATATCTGACATGTTAGTGCTATGCTGGCCTTGATGCATATCTGACATGTTAGTGCTATGCTGGCCTTGATGCATATCTGACATGTTAGTGCTATGCTGGCCTTGATGCATATCTGACATGTTAGTGCTATGCTGGCCTTGATGCATATCTGACATGTTAGTGCTATGCTGGCCTTGATGCATATCTGACATGTTAGTGCTATGCTGGCCTTGATGCATATCTAATTTGTTTTGGGGCCAAGTTGCTCTACATGTTTCATGCCATTTAGTACTGAAGAGGCCCAGATTGCTTGTCTGTGAATCCCAGCCTTTATCTGCTTCATGAGATTAAAACTCACTTCCAGTCATCAATTAGTATTTAGTAACAATTTTTAAAAGAGAATACTTGGTGAACTAATGAAAGACATCATTTCCTGTGGCAGTATAAATAAATTAATAAATAAGTACAGTTTTACATTAAAAAAAGCTTCTCAGATAAAATGATGCAGTTCTTATAAAATACTCCTATCAGTCACTATTAGACTTCAGTTTGCTTAAACTCTTTAAAAATAGCACTGGATTAATATTGAATTTAATAACCTTTGTTAGCAGCCACATATATCTACCATTTACTGCTTGCAAGTAATGGCTGATAGTTTTAGTCTTCCCTCACTCCCCCCACTATAAAATATGTAAAATATGAAACATGTACCTGTCACCTAAGTCACATATTAAAGTACTCTGGGTCAGTGCATTATTTACATTACAACATTTAACCTTGTTTAAGTGTTAGTTTTTCTTCAAAATATTTTTATTGATGCAATTTATGAACCTAGAAATAAGAAAGAAAGAAACTAAGAAACCAAAGACACTTAACAATTATAACAGTTTAATGTATAACAATATAAAACTCATAATATAAACTATTAATTTTAATTTTTATGTGCAGAAAGCAGAACATAATTTGAGTACAATCATAGCAGAACACTTAAACAAGATTATACACCACATTTTCAGAAAGTTAATTTAATTTTAAGTGCTCGTTGTATGTATGCAAATTGTGTTATTTTTCCTACATAAAAATGAAGATTTAAAAACAGCCAGATATCATACAAATCCCAATATCTGTAAAATAAAAATTTTTGTTATTGGTTTCAAGATGCACAAATACGTTGGAGCAGTTAGTTCAACTGCACAAATAAAATATTTTAAAGCACCGCATTCCTTCATGTGTTCACTTAAAGATGTGACATTTTTGTGGTCAGATAGCATTCCCTTTAACTTTTTAGCTCTTTTATAAACAAGTAAAGGTCAATTGCAAACAAACAAAAAAAACTTGTTTATTAGATAATAAAATATCCAGTTTTGTTTTATAACATTCTCAACACGTTATCTGTCTGTAATATATTTAGTGACAAAGCAAGCTCTTTCAGTTTTCAATTTTTTAAAGACCTTCCTTTAAAATACTTTCTTAAACAAGGGACAAATAAATCTGCATTATACTCTGTCATAACTTCTTTCATGTGTTTATTTAGAGATACAAGTGACTATCTTCACCGCACATTGCTGTTGGTATGATTTGGATGACAACTATTATACATTGCTAAATTATTCACATTAAATAACTTTAAAGAAAACATGTTAACCACTTAATTTTAGCAAAAATGTTATGGTATTATAATAATAATAATAAAAAATACTCGCAGTAATACTGTCAACAGTAAACACTAAACAAAACATCACTGGTAATTTGTCCAAATGTAGTGACCTCTTTAAATAACTCATATTATGAAAAGACATTTCCTTATAATTTAGAAATGCAGAATCAAATATCACCACCTTGGGTTTACCAGTGATTATCCTTTAATATTTGGCATAATGTCCCCCTTTTAATTTACATTAATTTTTAACAAAGTAATAAAGTCATAGCTCCACAGATGTATGAATTTATTTTGTTAACTTTTAAAGTATATCAAAGTCCATACAAATATTATACTAAGTTAATATTTTACTCAAGTTTTTTTTTTTTTTTAATTCAGGTTTTGTGATCTATCTTCAGGAACAATATAGCAATTAAAAGAATTGAAAGATAGGTTATATCTGTACTTTTTATTTATAGCCCAAATGTTCATTGTCTGCTACATTTTGCAAAGTTTGATGCTGACTATGAAGAGGTGCATAACACAGAAAGGACAAAATCACAGAAAACTAGGAAACTGTTAACCAAAAGCAGAAGGGATTACTGAAAGAATAATCATTAAAGTCAAAGCAAACTTACCTAGGTATAAAGATCAGCAGATACTAACAGTAAGCATAAAAAGAGCTTGTCAACAATAAAAGGCTGTATAAGGGATAGGAGGATTTGTCAATATATTAGACGAAGGCATTAAATGCAAACAATGAGAAGATTAGATAAAGATCGGGTGGGGAGGTCACTTAGACAATGACTAGGACAACATTGTTGAAAGTGTTCAAGGTGATAGGAACTAGCATTACCAGATAGGAGCAAAAGTAAAAATGAAATAACCAGCATTAGGGATGCTATCTGGCTTGTTAGCCTAGGAACTAAGCATAGGCCTTTTTCAGCCTAATGACCCTGTGCTGCAGCTCAAAATACCAGATTCAAAATCAGCAAGTATATGTGTGTGAGAGGTCTAATGGAACTTAGGCCATTGGGTGGTGAAGACAGGATACATAACAGTGATTATAGTGCAAGCTGGAGACCTGTCATGCAGTATATGCAAAAAAATTTTTAAAAAATGATTCCGCACAAGATGGTCAGGGAAGGGAGAGCTATTATTGGAATCTAAATGTTAGGAAAACAACTAAACTAATTCCAAGGATCTTCTAGAGATAGATACAGACAACATAAAGCAATGTGCAGGGGAGAGTGGTTATCTTGTGTTACAAGTGTATGGAAAGTGAAAAAGAAGCAGCAGACCTGATTCTCATTGCTTTGAAGGGCACACTGTGAAGGAATCCATGCTTGTAACCCCTATGGATTGACAAAAAGGGTCAGAACTGAATCAAGAATAAACACAGAGCAGGAATACCCTGGTGTTCAAGCAGAAGTGGTATAAGTGATACTTGTTGGGAGATAAAAAAAAAATCTTATTAGGTAAACAAATAAAGTAAAACTTCATAAGTAAATAAAAATCATCTGAAGAAACTTCTGTAGAATTCAAATTGTTTATTTCCTTCTTGGACAGATGAGCACTGTGGTAATTCTAGATTTTTAACAGTTATTTATATTAATTTCAGTGGTACAATAAGGTACTTTTCATTAGAATAAAAACAAAAGTGTTGTTTTTTGATAGGGTAAGAAAGGCTGGATTTTGGGCCAATAGTGGTAGTTTGAAGCTTAATGTATGAAAAGATGTGGGCCATGATGAAGCGACCAATGTGGCTTTCTATTTTGTGGTTAAATGAAGTGGAGGCCAATGAGAGCTGTGGTGAGTTAACATGTCATTAAGTGTAGGCATTGGGCATGTGAATTCAAACTATGGTGGTACTATGATGTGTATGTAAGGAGAGTGGTTATGGACTGAACTTTGTGCGGTTGAAAAGTGGCCAATAGGCAGTGTTTATCATGTGTCTGTGTGATAGGTTGTGGGCTGAAGGAGTGAAAAGGGTATAGGTCAAAGGCAGTGGAAATGTGATTGGATGGTAGTCAGGAAGAATGGCTAGTGACTGGTGGGGACTATGGCCGAATGGGTTGGCTGAAGTGCAGGGGGTCTGTGACTGGGCAGTAGCAAGAGAGGGTGATTGGTAAATGAGTGAGTGCAGGGCCAAATGATGTAAGAGTAAGAATGGGCTGTGTGTATTGGGCAAGGGAGGGAAAAAGTGACAGAAAGTGTATTGAACAAAACCACGGCTATACAGTTTGCCTAGAAAGACAGTATGTTATAAGGAAAATGAAGGCCTCATCAGGAAAAAAAATGACTAAGGACTAAAGAAGTTTGATAAATGCTACAAATAAAAAACCAGGCATCCACCAAGGCTGTAAAAGTATAAAACTTTAATACACAAAGTACACAGGATAAGCGCTTTCACACAAGTTGTGTTTCATCAGATCCACAGAATAAAACAACAGAACCCATTAAATACTAAAACATGTACTTCACTTAGACAATTGAATACAGCAATCAATTATTGATGTATACTTCTTTTCTTAAGAATTGTTTTTAAAGGAACAGAGGCATTAAGGCCAGGCAGTTTATCAGCCTGCAACTTTACAATCTACCTTGTCTCTGCAGTTTCAAGTCCATTATTAAAATCACCATGCCTTTTGTTAAAATATAGCAATTGCAACACTATAAGATCAGAACTATGATCAGTAAAAATAGAAACATGTTTGGCTAGGGCATTAAGTGTGTTTTTATGTCTTATGTCACCCATATGCTGAAGAATGCGCTCTTTAAGCATCCTAACAGTTTTCCCCACGTAGGATTAAGTGCAACATTTACATCTGGCCAAGTATCGTGATTGTAAGTCCATGGGACTTACAATCACCATAAAAATAAGGTTTCAATATAACATCATATACTGGATGCTGAAAAGGACTGAAGAAGTCTGAGCAGACATCTGGATGTGAAAAATGGTCAGAAGTGAATATAGTTTTAATGGAAACTGCCTGATATAAGTCTGTCAATCAAACAGATTTCTCATAAAAAGAGACCAATTAGATTATGTTAAAGTGGTAGTAATAATATGTGCATATGTAATCAGGCATCTGTAGTACTAAAATTAGGAAATGTTAGGGATTACCACATGTCCCAATGTACAAAGTATCCATTAATAAGCTCAGTGGGTAACCGGTATACAGACTGGGAAGGATGACTGAAAGATTCAAATGAAAGAGGTAGAACAGAATGAAACAATGCAAAGATGGAAACAGAACATTCAAGGCAAGGTATAAAAAAGAGACAACAATGAATAGGTTGACAAATGAGTTTTATAAGAACTTGTCTAGTACTACAAACGAAGTTTGACGAATGACAGAATTTAGTTCGGTCACTTGAATGATTCAAGAAGTTTAATAAAGAAAGTTATTAATGACAAGAGAGGTATGGGATTTCTAAGAAGAAGAAGAATGACTAAGCATGTTTTACCTAAAAAACAAAGGTATACAGAGCATTGTTGTATAGGAACTGATGTTTAGAAATGTGACTAGATAGGGAATAAGGGCAGATGCCACACAGTTCCAGCATCTGGGTAAAACAGACCTTCCTAGGAAAAGGGAAGCTGTAAAAAACAATGACAATATGTGGCACCAAGCATTTTTACTGCATGTGTCACAGGTCTCTGTCTTCCATAGGTGGTTGCTGCCAATACATTAAAAGGTATAGTTACTTAACTGGAAGGTTTTGCTTGTCTCTATCACTATTCCTTGGCTATAGCTGCTTGAACCCACATGTCTCCATGTAGTACGTGGTGTCACAGCAGTTTCACAAAAGTTGACACAGTGCTCACGTTTTGGTAGTTTGCAATTTGACATCTGCACATGTCTAGATTCTGTTGCTTGTTTCATCTTCAGAATTGAGAGGAGTAGCATTAAAAATAGCAACACTTCTACTGAAATATTGAATTTGTTAAACTACCAAGAGCAATAAGCAATATTATCACTGTGAGCATGCCACAGACAATGAACAGATATGAAAAATGGGCCGAAAAATACAGGACCAGATTCGTGAATGCCTGCACTTAGTGCTGTTATTGTGTATGTGCCTCACTCATGATAGCACTCTACTTGGTATTCATCAACCTGCTACACACTTTGCGCAGGGCCTCAAAACAGTAAACCGCACAGTGTGCTAATGAAAGCATAAGCAGTGGAATTCATACTTAAAAAAACAATTCAACACATAGAGATATTCAGGAATGTATAAAGTGACTGTGTACACTCAATGCTCCCTTTTGCCCTGAAATTCAAATCTCTTTGGAATACAGCAATGAACACACTTTATGGATTGCTGCTGCCATCATTAATCTGTTTGCGCAACAGACTTCAATTCAAGGTGTTGCTTGTCCAGACCTCAGCCCAGCAGAAGGATGTTCAACTTACATGGACTGCATGACAGAGAAACTGTACAGTGATAACAAAGGGAATTAGTAGAGGAAATATGCAACCCCTGCCTTCTCCACCTGAAGCCCCAGGGAAATTGTAGAGAACGCATCCCTGTGGAAACAAAGGAATGTATATCATTACAAATACTAGCTACAGGGACTTTTCAGAGGCCCTCAGGGGATATATTAAGGGTGTCACAGACCTCATATTCTAGAATCTTACATCACTTTTTAAATGCAATGCTACAACATGCAAGGGATCATATATTTTTCCCACACCCCTGGAGAAAACAGCAAAAAACATGCAACAGTTTTATGACATAGCACATTTCCCTGAGGTTTTGGCAACCATTGATTGCACACATATACAAATAAAAGCCCCATCCATTTAACAGGGAAGGTGGTATATCAACAGAAAGGGATTCCACTCCATTATCTGTCAGGTTGTCTGTAATGCCCAATAGATCATCTGCAATGTGTGTGCAAGTAACACTGGCAGTTTCCACAACTCACACATATGGCAAACCTGTGACATGTACACACGCTTTGCTAGGGTAACTTTCCACAATGGCATCCAGTGAGGAATAAAGGTTATACAGTAGAACTTTGGCTCATAACACCCATGAGAAACCCCCACCACCCCAATGAGCAAGGATACGACTACGTCCATTCTCAAACAAGGAATATAATATAACATGTATTTGGCTTGCTCAAATCTAGGTTCAGTTGTCTAGACAAATCAAGATGTGCCTTGCAGTACAACTCAGCCACCTCTGCCAAAATACTCACACTCTGTGTCATGTTGCACAATATAGTTCTCAGGAAATAGGTTCAACAAGGCCAACAAGGCCCAGGACCACAGTTTCCAGGGCCACAGGCAGGATTAGCATCTTCAACAGATACAGATGATGAGTCTGAGAAAGAACCACCAGCTGCAGATGGAGCTGGCAGACATAATCATGCATAATATGCCATGGCTCTAGCTAAAAAGCAAAGGATAGCACACAGACACAATTACCACCTACCTGAAAAAATGAAAACCTAAGCACATCGAAATATTAAAGATGATGCCTTCCAAACTCCTCAAACCTTACTTAACCATGTAATGGTTGTGTCCTATCAGCATCAAACAGAGTGAACCCCAAGTACACATCTCACAGATTCAAGATTAGCTAAGGTAAGTGCTGAATATGTAAAAAAGTCTCAATGATCACTTTCAAATACTTATTTGTCAATTTTATGTAACATGTTTCAACTCTACTATAACTTCAACAGTAAGTCATGACTGTGCCCAATGCCATGTATCATACATGACATTTGACCAATGTAAATAACCCAACAGTGAGCAGGTCATGTTAGCCACCATTTGCAAAAGTTTAAGAGCAAACAACAATCTATGACTAGTAAGACTAGTAAGACTGAATTAACAAGAATAACACAACCAAAAGAGTTACAGTCAACTAGTGCATAATTAATACTTTACAACTGAATGGCAAAAATAAATATTAATCAAATATTTTTGTAATACATGTGATGAAAGCAAGTATCTGACTAAGCAAGCATTAGCTATCCAGTCTGCGCATCAGACAAAGCGAAACCAAAGTCACAAAGAAATATGCAAAGGGCGGGGCAGAGTCATCATCATTTGGATATAGTCGGGGGGTTACAGGAGGGAAAGCCTTACACAAAAGACATGAGTGTGAATCAGTAAGAAACCATTTTTTTAGCATGTACATGATTTTCAGGGCCATTAGCAACAGATTACTGTCATTCGGTGCTAGTTGTCTAGATAAAATGTGTATATTTGAGGTAGAATAAGCAAGATGATCATTAATGCATGTAGGTCTGCAGGAAAACAGTCAAAGTACCTGTGCTTTCACTCGGACATGTATGAGCCATGCATGGTAAAGTAGTCAGTTCACTATTGTCACCCCAACCATGAGAACTACCTCTGCCAGGTAAACTACTAGTTCCATGGTCCTTTATAAAATATGGGGTGCCATCTAAATTTGAATGATGCCTGCTGGATGAGTTTTCATCACAGTGACATCCAGGACCATAAAGATGTGGTCTACCACATCTGGGTGTGGGACCTATATCACTGATGGAACAGTGGAAGCAGTACCACTACATGAGTGGGATCTTGCACTGCCATGTCAGATAACACCTAATGATGTAGTGGCTCTTTGGCCACATGTAAGCTGACCTTCCCCATGCAGATGTTCCATTACAGATGCTGCCCAATCCAGGGTGTCATTCATCCTATCTGATGAGTCACTCAAGCATTTCAGGTAGTCTCACACATCTGATTATACAAGATGCCGTACTTGGACTATCTCTTCCAAGGCCCTGGTGGAACATGCCTGTACCTCTGTGATGGCCCTACACATCGATTGCATGGCACCTACATACCAATAGCAGGAGGAGGCCAGAGAGCAGGCCTCATCCTATCACCTCTGCTGACACCTCTGTGTGGTACTTCCCCCTCACAATGGCTATAGGGAGACTCAGCCAGGTCTGTAGCCAGAGTAGCCTCGCTACCCTGATCAACTGAGTCACCCTGAATCTATCCTTTGTCGGAGTGATCCATGTCATGGGCATGAGTAGGCATACTGTCTGTGCCTAAAATATGGTCAGCGGATGTGGGAGCCACAACCTCAGACTCAGATTGACCATCTTCACCCCCCCCCCCCAAGATTGTGCTTATTCAACACTGCCATCATCATCAGAGGCTATGGATACTCTGATATCAGGCAGTAAGTATTGCACAGTGCCAGTGACAGGATAATCTTTGATGACAAGTAATTAAAACAACAAAGAAAGAAATAGAATAAAAAGTGATTGAGCTAATATTAAGTAACATGTAATTTAAGGAATACTAGATGCAATCACAAGCTAAAATGATTTTAATGAATACATAAATCTATTTTTGTACAGTAATAAGAGGAAAAAATGTGCATACTATATACAGGTGGTCATGCAAATTACCAGATGTGCCTATACTAGATAAATAGAGATGAAATATGGATGTGTCACAATGCAAATGACACAATGAGCCAGTACAGCTGACAGTGACACACAAACGGTTACTATTTTCTTATAATCATCCCTGAATGAACAATCATGAATGCTTACTTGTAAACCCATTGTTTTATAACCGTGATTGTTATAGAACCCCCATACTGTGAAACAGATACATGTCACTCACACTAAGGCAATGTACATGACTGACAGTACAGAGATAGTTTCAGATTAATATGTAATTACATGGGACAAGCACATTGCTGCTACTTTTACCTGTCCAGACACATGCATTTTCCACAAAACATATGATACACATTCAATTCTGTTCAAACAAAACTGATGTGTTAATACATACAAATGTGCATTTTCCCACCTTTAAAGTCAGTCTTCTCCTCTGGATCTTGTGATTCATATTATATACTCTACAGTGTGTAGCTAGTTAGGTAGGTGGCTCACGTGTGGCAGTGATGAGTGTGTGTGTGTGTGTGTGTGTGTGTGTGTGTGTGTGTGTGTGTGTGTGTGTGTGTGTGTGTATGCGTGTGTGTGCACGCGGGCGTGCATATCTGGGTACCTGCATGTGTGTGTGTGTGTGTGTGTGTGTGTGTGTGTGTGTGTGTGTGTGTGTGTGTGTGTGTACGTGCATGCATGTGCATGTGTGTGTGTTCATTTATAGCTTCAGGTAAGTAAAACTTCAGCAAACAATGTCTGTGTCCACTCAAGGCAACACTTTACTTTGGAGACAGCTCCCTCTGCATTTTATCCCACTTTTAGAGCAAACATCTTATCTACAATACACTAATGAGGTCAGCCTATCAAAAGTGCAATACCTCAATATAAAAGTCATCCTTATCATGTGGTTCTTGTAATTCATACTATGTATACTCTAGATTATGTAACTAACTAGGTAGATGGTTCAAATGTGACAATGACGGACGTGTGTGTGTGTGTGTGTGTGTGTGTGTGTGTGTGTGTGTGTGTGTGTGTGTGTGTGTGTGTGTGTGTGTGTGTGTGTGTGTGTGTTTGTGTGGTTTGTCATGTAAGTAAAGCTTCTACAACAGATATGCTGTGTTCACTTCCACTCAGAAGAACACATTACCTTTTCACACAAACATCTTTTCTGCAACACGCCGATAAGGTCATCCTTTCAAAAGTGCACACTTTCACCTTAGAAGTCAGATTTCTCCTGTGGTGCTGTAATTCATACTGTGTTCACACTTGTGTCATGGTGCTTGCATTAACTACTCTCTTCAAAAGATAGATAGGTAGGGTTCTAATCTCAGTGGGTGGGAAGTTGGCATAATGGTTAAGGTGTTGACCTTACAGGCCCAAGGTACAGGATTTGAATCTCACATGAGGTGATCAGCTAGGTTCAAAATGGCCACAAGGCAGGTAGTCTAGTTCTAATCTATGAATCTATTAACCTCTAGACTGTGTAACTAGATAAGTCAGTGGCTTGAATCCAGCATTGTATAAATGCAAAGTGTATATACTGTCATTTCAAATTTGCTGCATTAGAACATGCATTATGTAAGCTTCCATTTACAAGACATATTTACACTGGATACTCTTCCATCAGTCTGTTGCATTTTTATCCAAAACACATTCCATTCAACACAATGATGTCATCCTTTCAAATATGCACTTTCTCCTTATTGAAACTCAACTTCTCCTGTGGCATTTCCAGTTGATACTGTGTTCTGTAGATTATGTAATCTAGATAAGTAGGTTGTTTCAATCCAGCACTGCACAAATGTTCTGTGTATGTGTGTGTGTGTGTGTGTGTGTGTGTGTGTGTGTGTGTGTGTGTGTGTGTGTGTGTGTGTGTGTTGGGGGGGGGTCTGTACTGTGATGCTGAATTTGCAGCATCAGAAAACCCATTATGCAGGCTTCCAATTACAAGACATATTTACACTGGGAGACTACTGACAATCAACCTGTTGCATTTTTATCCAAAAAACATTCCATGCAACTCAGTTATGCAGATTTTCAATGCTGAAATCCAACTTTTCATGTGGCACTGTTGATACTGTGTTCTCTTGATTGTGTAACAAGATAAGTAAGTGATTCAAATCCAGCTTTGTATATATATATATATATATATATATATATATATATATATATATATACATAGCATCGTGTAGAATTGTCTCAGTCATAGGTCCATAGGAGATTAATAGGATAACAGCTTAAGAGACCTTGCAAGCCTAGCCAATATAACCCAGTTTTACCCAATATATGGCCTCTGGGGTCAAAAGGACAGTATGGGTTTGCGCCAATGCCTTGAGTATCTTTCAGATTGCCCCTGCCCATAAAGGACATAGGCACTACTCCAGGTGTGAATTTGCAATTCCCCATCCAATAATCCAAACTACATTTGAAGAGGACCAGGGAAGGAGTGTGCTTAATGTGAATAGGAAGCCTCTTCCAATGAAGGAGCAATCTCTGAGAGACATGTTTGTCTCTCCAGCATGTTCTGTTTGAATCACTGACTAAATTTAGATCCTTAGATCAGGTGACCCTTATGCTGTTTGATTTGCAAATGTGTAGCAGCTCCACCAGGGCTGGATTTCTGACTGCCCTATAAGCAGGTACAGGTCACCACTTAATAATTGGTAGGAAACAGAGTAAAGAGACTCTTTTAGTCTATCTCCATGAGATATATTTACACACCGCATTTTTCTTTCTGAGGAACCTCTGAGGTCACTCCAGCTGGTATAAGTGAATAGTCAAGTACATGTCAGATGCCAGTTTGTACTCATTTATTAGCCTAATGAGGGCTAAGTACAGAAGGACTATAATTTCTTTGGCTCTGGATGCCATACCTTTACTTATAATTTGTGCCACTCCTTCACTACTGTGGACACATAGTCAAAGTTCAGGCTACTGTATATCTGTGTACCTATATCTCTCAGCTCTGAATCTACTCTTAGGGGTGTGCTATTGATGGTGTAATTTGCAGGGGTATTTGACTTCCCAAAGGGTATGATGATATATTTGTTCACATTTAGCTTTAGGCCATTGTTCTGCCACCAACCATTTGCCTGATCTAGACTCCTCTGAAGGATAGCTACATCACTGTGTGATTAAACAACTGCCTCAGTGTGCAGTCATCAGTAAACTTTGTCATACAGAAGCCTTTCATATAAGCCTTGCATTCAGAAAAGTATATTTCAAACAGGAATGGTCTCAACACTGAGCCCTGTGGCACACCACTAGTAAATGACTTCTTGCCGGATCTGGATTCACTCTCTTTAACCAAAGGTGTCCTGTCCATGAGCCAATTGACTATAATTCTGGTGACACAGTTTTATGAGTTGATTTATAATATCGGAATGGGGTATTATAAATACATGGTACACTCCCACTTATGGGGCACATTTACATTGGGAGAGGATTCCCCTATCAGTTTATCACATCCCATGGCAAAACATATTTGTGACAACACAGCAATAAGATAATGCATTCAGAAGTGCACTATATCATTCTTGTTATCAAACGTCGTTGGTGCTGACTGTGATAATGTGCTCTCTAGATTGTTAACTAGAGGGGTAGGTGTTTTGATTCTAGCAGTGAGTGATATGTGTAGCTGGATGGTATTTGTAGGCTCTCCCAACACTTCAATTCCTTGCTAACAGGCACATCACCATAATAAAACCATGATGATGTAATCCATTCAAATGTGCACTGTTTCAATTATAAAACATCTAGTATTGTACTTCTGATTAATGCAGTGTTCTCTAGCTTGTGATCATACAGTTTGTTGCTGTTCAAAACCAGGCGTTATTCCTTAAGCTCAGTTGTTTCAGTATGAGTCTCAATCTACATGCAGATAACAATGTTGTCACCCGTATATCTGATGTGTACATGGAAAGTCAAAGATTTCTCTTTCAATGCTTTCTGCACATTTTAGCACAGACTAATCCTTTGTTGAATACTGCTGGTGCAATTTGTTAAAATGTGCTTTTTCTAAATGTAGGTGTAAGTCTTCTTCTGTGATGTGAGGAAATGCTATAATGTTCTGTAGCTGTTGCTGCCTTAAAAAGACATGAGTTTGACTATGTAGTAATCAACACATTGTGCATGATTTTGCTTCGACTGTCTCAGTGATAAATGCATTATGCAACACGTGTTTGGGTATACCTATCACCATGTCATATTTTATGACAAATAGATCACACCATCCTTTTAAATTATAGGCACATATGCCTTGAAGTGATAAGATGATGCAATGTCTTCAAATACGCCCTGTCTCACAATTGTACTAAGACGTCTCCTGTGGTGCATTCAGTCTACACAATATCTTGTAGCTTATGTAGGAAGGCATTCAAACCCTACTGTGACTGGTGTCAGTATACTGCTATGCATGAATGATATCCACCACAGTTGTCATGTAAACAATTACAGTGGGAGAGGTGTCATCCATCACGTTTACCTCCAGCAGCTTGTTTGCAACACAATGCTATGCTGTCATGACTTCACATAGGTTGTGTGCCACAGCTGTATTAAAGCTTTGCCTGTGGTCCATGTGATTAATACACATTTTATTAGTTTGTGGACTTACATACGTTGCTGTTCATTCCAGCAAAGCACATCATTATGGCAGTAAACCAATGTGATACATACAAAATTGCATCAAGTTATTGCCATCTGTTTTCATGTTGGATAAACAATTTTTGACACACTGTGGTTCTCATGGCAGTCAGATAGATATTCTGTGATTCTTATAGTGAGAACTTTGCTGTGTCACATGCAGAATATATAGCATATCTGTGCAGCTGGACTGTGCTTTGAATATGGGACTCCATGTGTATAAACAATGTGCACAAAAATTAGGGGCTTGGCCCACTAGCATTGGTATTGGGCTGTTCACAGTTGTGTGACCATTAACAAAGCTACCTCCTTTTCATCACTCAGACACATTTGTATTGGGTGAATTAACCTCCAAAGCCCTTTCTGACTTCACAACTTAATTTGTATTATTTATGACAACCTTCATTACACAGTTAATACGCAACTCTGTAGAGTGTGTCTCATGAGTGGCAAGGGTTTGAATCTGGTAACATTCCCCTGCTTCTTGTATGTGCATTAATGCCACACATATTGGAGTACAGACTCCCAGTTTGCTGCCTATGCCTCGTAATTTTCACATTAAACTTGCCCTTGTCATGTATTATGCTGCCCACATCTTCTCACTCACTAGGTGTGCCTACAGGCAACATCTGTTGTTTATATTGTGTGTTTGAGCATTCATGTATCTTTTCACGTACGCTAACACTTGTGCTAGTCACAAAAAGTTTCTAGTTTACATGTAGACGTGTTTAGCAGTTATTTATTTATGTATGTATTTATTTATTTATTTATTTGCAGTTGGTTTACCAGGATAGTCCATTGGGCCAAGATGAACCCATTTTCAATGGAGTCCTGGGGAGAAAAGCTCCATATACAAGGTTACAAAAGGTTTTAGATTACAATCATTACAGCAATTATTTACAACAATTATACCATTAGAGTATACAATTTTTGGTAGGAGCAAACCGGTGATAAAAATTACAGTAGATACAGACTTGATAAAGTAAGCATTTCCAATATGGGCTGAGAAGCAGTTCTATCATTAAGTAGTTTAAGGTAGTTCCAGTGGAGGAGAGAGAAAGAAAGTCAGGATAGATCAAGAAGGGTGGGTGCAAGAGCATTCCCACTGGGATAGTAGATGAGAGTGAAGAGATTTTTGAATGTCAGGTGGTTAAAGGTGGTGCGGATGACAGGAGGTAGGGAGTTCCAGAGACGTGCTAGGCTGAAGGACAGGAGATTTTTTCCCAGGGAACGTTTAGGTTTATACAATTCAGTTAGATTTTGGTTATTAGATCTAAGTGTTCTGCTGGGCATGTGCAATTTGAAGGCTGAGGAAAGGGCTGGACAGAGACTGGGTTTGCAGATGAGCTTATGAGCAAGCGTAAGTTGACAATAGATGAGTTGATTGGGTAATTCTAGCCATTTTAGTTTATGGAGTGAAGAACAGTGGTGGGTAGAGGTCTTATGGCTAGTAGCGAATTTAGCAATTTTGTTATAGCAAGAGGATAGTTGTGTTTTGAGGGAAGATTGGATGTTAGTTAGGAGTGGGGCACCATAGAGAAGAGAGAGGATGTGGAAAGAGGTAGAGAGACTGATTTTAGTGGAGTGGGTAAGGTAGCAATTGTGTCGGTAGAGCATGCCTAGTTTTTGAATGTGGGAGTAGAATTTGAGATGACTATCAATTTGAACCCCAAGTAACTTAGCTTCTGGCACCAATTCCAAGGGCGTGTTGTTATAGCTGGTGATTAAAAGGGAATTAGTGTTGATAGAGATGTGTTTAGAGGGGGTAAATACCATTAGTTTGGTTTTAGAGGCATTAAGTGCAAGGTGATTTTCTTTCATCCATAGTTCAGTGATGGAGAAAGCTTCTTGGGTAAGCTTTTGTAGTACTGGGATAGATGAGGCAGAACAGATGATAGTTGAATCATCTGCGTATTGGATAATATTCGAGAATGGGATAGAGTTAGCTTATTCTGAGCACTTCTGCTTATCTCGCTAATGCAAAGTAATTGTGCATGCTTACCGCAAAGTGTACATGCTTATTAATGAATCTGTGGGAAAGTTTAAATAAAGAAATGAAAATAAAGAACAAATATTCTGTATTTTAGCCAGCAGCAACAAACTGCCACAGCAAGCTCTAACAGCAAGAAAAATGCCATTTAAAGCTATAGTGAGTACCATTGAACTGAAATAATACAGTCAATAACACAAACTGAAAAAAGCAAGCTTAAAGTAATAAAACTGCAATTAATATAATTACAATGATATTACTCAAAAGCTGAAGCCCAAACTTCAGGACTTTCTAAAAAAAACAATGAAATCCAAGTTGCAACATTTCTTCCTCTGGTTTGTCTTGCTAATAATAAGGTATTTAATATATTTAATCTTACAAAAGAACAGCAGCCTAATTTACTTACTAGTAAAGACACATTCCAAGACAGCACCTTGGCGAAGCTGGATAAAGTCTTGACTACAACACAGGTGACCCATGTACATTTAGCAGTTTGAGCATCTTTGGCACTGTTGGGGAAGGATGGACATGCCCATTCTGGAAGGAGGGAGTAATGCATGCATGGGGCACACAATGTCATTATAATTCCCTGAGGAGGTGTGATCTGCTTGCCATCTTTAGCTCCTTTCAGAAATGAGGAGCAGATCAATGTGGCCTACCTATTTCACAATCCTCACAAGAGGTGTTACCAGGTCATAGATATGATGGGAATAAGAAAGGAAAACATTCCTAGTAGCAGTGCATCATTGATCTCAGACACAACAAATTCCTTGATGGTTCCAGACCTGACTGTGTATTAAGGCTAGTCTAGTGGGGGCCAGGTGGGGTTAGAAGAACAACTGATTGAGGACAGACACTGGGTCCACTAATGGTCAACTCTGGAAAACAAAAACAGAAGAAAAAAGACACATTTCAGCAATATTGTAAACACAAAAAATAACTTTCCATATATGCACCATTTATTTTTCACTAGAAAACAGGGATTACAGAAATGTAAAAACAAAAGAGCACAAACACAGTAGACAGCTAGGCTGGACTTCAAGACAGAGTGGCTGGTATACAATAATTTATTGATGTATATGTGGTAAATTAAAGTAGAGAGGCAGATGCTGTGAATTTGATTATTTGAATGGTTCACTGGTAAGAGATAGAGTTGTATGTGCCAAAACTGTGGCACAAGGGGAAAGTATTAAAGAATGGAGACAGCAGAAGGTTTGCGGAAAACAATTTTTGACCATGCACCAGGCACAAGAGAAGCAAATGCATCCTAGCAATCAGGGAATGTCGAGACACAGGTCTGAGATTCAAGCTGCTGTATCCAGCTATCTTAAGAATATTTTTCCTGGACGATCAAAAACATTTTTTATACAGGTTCATAGGTTCATAGGTTCATAGGTTTATACTAGGCTATCTGCCCGAGGGCATTTACAAGCCTAGCCCATCGTTTTGTGGCTTCCTTTAGTATGGGGAACTATACCCATTATTTTGCTGTGCCTCTGTCGAGCAGTGACACTGAGGTAATCCCTGGGGTATATCTCCCATCCATTGGTCAAGATTTCTCTTGAACAAGGCCAGTGCTCTGCCTCACATGTAGATTTTGTTCCACAGCATAGGGAGTCTTTAATCTATCCTCCATTAAGTCTCCGCCCTTGTGGCTCTGATGGATCTAGATTTTTGAGGTGAAGCATATTCATCAAATCTGGGTTTGACATGGCCTTGTATGTTAGGCAAGGTCACCTCTACTGAATAGAGCTGGAGTTCTTTCAGTCGGGCAGCATAGGACAGATTTTGAGACCCTTTATCCTTTTGGTGAGGAACTTTTGTGGCCTCTCCAGCTGCTGCAGGTGTCGGGTCAGATACATCCCAAATGGGGCATTGTACTCAATCATTGGTCTGATGAGTGATGAGTAAAGGGAGACTATGACCTCCCTTGATCTAGATGAGAATCCCTTCATGATAAGGTGGGCAATGTAGAAAGTCTTCCTAACTACTTTAGCTACATGGGTGTCGAATGACAGACTACTATCAACCTGGGTCCCCAGGTCCCTGATAACTTCTTCTGTGCTCAGTGGATTGCCACCTATTTGGTAGCTAGGGGTAACCTTGTTTTTCCCAAAGGGTATGACTATGCATTTTTGGCATTTAACTTCAGGCCGTGGCTCTGGCACCAGTTATCCGTTTCTGTGAGACCCTTCTGAAGGATATCTGTGTCAGATGTGTTTTCTACTATGTTTGCAGTCATCTGCAAACTTTGTCAGCCATAACCCTCCTGTGTTTGCTTGTACTTCGGAAAGTAGATGCCAAACAAGAGTGGGACACCACTTGTGACAGGTTTTGAGTCTGACATGGCGCCAGCAACTCTGACCCTGTGGGTTCTGTCACTCAGCCAGTTTGCAACCCATCTTGTGATGTATGGGTTAACATTTAAGCTGATGAGTTTTCAATGATAGGTATTGTAAGCCAGATCGAGGTAGGCTGTATGGACTGCCTTTCAATGGCTTTGGTGACTGTTTGAAGAAGTCAACCAAGTTTAAAAGGCATGATCTGCCTTTGACAAAGCCAAACTGGGTTGGATCCAAAGTCTGCAAATTCCCTATGTCTTTATTTATGAGGTCCATTATGATCCTCTCCATGGCTTTGCAGATAAGGCTTGTCAGGCTAATGGGCGGTAATTTCCAGGGTCGGTGGAGGCACCGCCTTTGTGAAGTGGGACCACAGTTGCAGTATCCAGAGGTAAGACTTTGATTAAACAGCTGTCCTAGCTGTGGGTTTAATTCCTCATTGAGTTGGGACACCATCAGGTCCCATGGATGCTGTGTTTTTGCTTTGGAGAGAGCAGTTCTCACTTGGGCTGGAGATGTTTGGGGGCTGCAATCGTTTGGTATAGATATCTCTCCTTTTAGTTTGCACTGAACCTGTCAGCCAGTATGTTGGCAATGTCTGTAGGATCAGTAATCTTCACATCATTTTGAACTAGTTCTGAGCATATCTGGGAGTTTCCTCCTAGGTGTCTAACATAGCTAAAGAAGGCCTTATGATTGTCTTTTGAGTCTTTAGCTATTTTCTCTCGAAATTTGCTTTGGATGATTTTATGAGAGCTCTTAGTTTTTACTTATAGTGATCAAGGGTGTCTTACCTTTTAAGGATTTTGCTGTATCTTGTAGTAGCTTCCTCCTTTTATTGTAGAGTTTGTTTATGGCTGGGGTCCACCAGACTGGTGGTACTAAGAGTCTTTGTTTTGTTTGGGATTGCCTTATCCATGCAGTCCTGCAGGTGCTGGTAGAAGGCGTCTGTAAGTGATTCAGCTTGAGTACTGTTTTCCACCAGCTCGGGGCCTTAAAGGAGACCACACTAGTCTTTAGAAGTGTGAAGTCGGCTTTTGAGAAGTTCTTTACTGTGGTCTTTTTATTTCAGGTGGGGTGGGATGAGGACCTCCAGCGAGATTAGTTTGTGATCTGATCTCACCAGTGAGGGGTATACTTCGGTGTTGAACATTGTGCTCCCATGTTCGTGATGATGAGATCAAGTATGTTATCTCCTCTTGTGGGGATGGTGACTAGTTGTTCCATGGCATTTGAGTTTATGAATTCCAGGAACTTTTGGGCTAGGGTGTTTGGGCTTGAGTAGTGTTCCCAGTCTATATTAGGGTAATTGAAGTCACCTAGTATGATGGTGTTTGGTGATACATTTATCCCTCTAGTGTTTTCAGGAAGGCCATGTGAGGTTCCTGAGTTTGTGAGGGTGGCCTGTAACATGCTACAATTTGCAGAGCAGTCTTGCCTATGGTTAATTGCACCTGGATGGTCTCCGATGCATCGTGCGTTGCCACCAGTCTTGAGGTGTGGGTGTCCTTAATGAATATGGATACCCCCCCTCCTTTCTTGGTATTGTGCATGATATGAGGTAAAACCCTGGGGTGCTCTCAGGAGCCTTGAACCAGGTTTCTGTCACAGCACAGACATCGATGTTCTCCATACTGAGAAGGGCCTCGAGTGCGTGCATTTTGAGATTGAGACTTCTGGCATTGAGCAGCATTACCCTGTACAGAACAGACTAAGGAGGAAATAAATATATTTATCCAACAAAAAGTAACTCAGCAAGTATAACAGGGCTCTGCTTCTCATAGAGAGACTTGCCAAGTTAAAATTTTCCAGTTTTCCAAAGGAAAATGCTTGAGAGAGAGGATTGACTAGAAGAACCAGGAGTACTTTGGAAATGAACCAAAAATTGGCGTTGGTAGATAGAAATGATAAGGAAGAAGACTAGCAACACTATATGGTTAGTGAATAAATGGCAAAGTGCCAAAGCATCAATCACATTTGTGAAAAATGGCTTTGCAATAAAAAGTGCCTCAGAAAGACTAGACTTTTTGTTGAGAATGTTAAACTTGTTGGTGGATTGTAAAGCGCATACCCCACTCTATTTTCATTAATGTTTAGAATGATATTAAAGGGAAAGAAGTAACTGTAAGTAAAACCATTTTTGTTCCTATTAGTATTTGTATAAAACATTTCATTATATTAAACTGCATGTTAAATTGTAAAGCAGTTTTGTATAGGGCACAGTCAGGAGTATTTTAAAAATGGGGATGATGTATTTTCGGTGACAGTTGTAAAATACTGGGCCAGATTTTTATAATATGCATGATGTATACATAATAGCAAGCTATTTGCTATTAATTTAGCAGCTCTGCACTTCATGCCCACCATCAAAACAAGGGTAAGTGGCACAATATGCTAATGAAAGCAAGAGTAGCTGAATTACAAGCTAAACAATCCAACATGGCTGAGCTATTCGGGAATGTATAAAATCAGCATATACACTCAGTGCTTCTCTTTGCCCTGAAATCCAAAAAGTCAAACATATAAAAATAAAATTCTGGGGGTTGCTGCTGCAATCATTAACCTGTATGTGCAACAGCCTTTAATTCAAAGTGCTGCAGCTGTCAGACCATGACCAAAACAGAGAAGGGTGTTTAGACCCCATTTGACCTATCCTGGACTGCATGGTGCAGGAACTGAAGAGTGATAAAGAGTGGACAGCGATACACTAGAGGAAATATCCAACCTCTGCTGCCTTCACCTGAGGCCACAGGGTAATCATGAAGAATCCATACCAGTGGAAACACAGGTATGTGTAGCATTACAAATACTAGCTACAGGTACTTTCCAGAGACCCACAGGGAATATATTAGGAGTGTCACAAGCCTCAGCTTCTAGAATCTTTCTTCAGTTTCTAAATGCAATGCTACAACATACAAGGAAGCACATCTCTTTACCATGTTCCCCAGAGGAGAAAGCAACAGCTATGCAAAAACTCTATGCCATAGCACACTTCCTTGATGTTCTGGGGGGCACAGATTGCATACACGTAGAAATAAAAGCTCCACCTGGTGAACAGGAAAGGAGATGCATCAGCAGGAAAATATACCACTCTATCAACTGTCAGGTTGTTTGAAATGCTGAAGAGATCATCTGTAATGTGTGTGCAAGTTATCTTGGTAGTTTCTATGGCTCACACATATGGCACACTTGTGAGCTATAGAAAAGGTTTGCTAGGAGTGACTTTCCACAAAGACATCTAGTGGGCGATGCTTTAAGCACTGGAAACTTCATTCATGGCACACATAAGAAACCCACACAATATCATTGAGCAAAGATTTAACAATGTCCATGCTCAAGCTAGAAATACTATAGACTATGTATTCAGCTTGCGCAAATCAAGGTTCCAAATTGTCTAGACTCATCAGGAGGTACCTTTCAGTATAACCCAGCAACTTCTGCTGAAATACTCACAGTCTGTACCATGTTACACAATATAATTCTCAGGAAACAGCTTCAACCAGGGCAACAATGACTAGGACTGCAGTCCCCAGGACCTCAGGCAGGGCCAGCAGCTCCAGCAGATACAGATGATGAGTCTGGCGAAAAAACATCAGCTGCAGATGATCCTGGCAGATGTAGGTGGGTACAATATGCTATGGCTCTGGCTATGAGGCAAAGGATAGCACACACAATTACTGCCTAACTGAAAACCTAAGATCCTAAGCCCATACAAATATTAGAACTGATGCATGTCAAAGTTCTCACCCTTTACTTAACCACGTAATGCTTGTGTTCTGTCAGCATCAGAGTCAACCCCCAAGGACACATCTCATAGCTGCAAGTATTAACAATGTAAGTGCTGAACCTTTAAAAAATGATGTATAGTAATATTTTATGTTTTATGCAAATATTTATGTCACTAAGATGAAACATGGTTAAACCATACAGTAATGTCAGCATCAACTTAAAATGATTTATGCATTACAAAGGCATGATTCTGCCCAATACTGTGCATCGCACATTTCAGTTGACCAATGTACATAAACCCACAGTGAGCAGGTCAGGGATAGCATTATTTGCATAAGTATAGAAGAAATCAGTTTTTAGCAATCTGTTATGACTCCATTACTAAGAATAATATGACTACAATCTGGTTCAAGAAGTGCATAACCAACCTTTTATAATTAGGGATAAAAGTCAGCATAATGATTAAGTTGCCTCAGAGACACAAAGTGATTCTCACCTTTGGAAGGGAGATCAGTGAGGCTTAAAATGACCCACAAGGGCAGTTAGCCTAGTACTTGCCTGTGAACAACTGAGTAAGAAAAGAAATGATTGATTAAAGATTTTTTGCAAAACATTCAATGAAAACAAGTATATGCCTAAGCAAGCATTAGCCTTCTGCTCTGTACATCAGACATACTCAAGCTAAAGTCAGGAAGAAATGTGCAAAGGGTAGGATTGCATCATCATCATCATCATCACTTGCACAAGATGGGGAGGGGTACAAAGGGGCAAGCCTGACACCAACAAAGTAAGTGTGTGAGAGTAAGGACCCAGTTTTTCATCCAGTATGCAATTTTCAGAGCCTTTAGAAACAGATTGCTAAAATTCAGTAGGAATTCTTTATATAAAACATGTGTGTGTGTGTGTGTGTGTGTGTGTGTGTGTGTGTGTGTGTGTGTGTGTGTGTGTGAGAGACTGTGTGTGTGTGTGTGTGTGTGTGTGTGTGTGTGTGTGTGTGTGTGTGTGTGTGTGTGTCTGTGTGCGTGCGCGTAAGGTGGTAAAAGCAAGATGATCTTTAATGTGTGTGCATCAGCATGAACACAATCAAAGTACCTATACTAGCACTGTCCTTGCATCTCAGACAGGTGTGCTATGCATGGTAGAGTAGTCAGTTCACAATCCTTTCCTCTGACCAAAAAAACTACCTCTGCTAGAAGTTGCCCCACTAGTTCCTTGACCCTAGCTAGAAGTTGGGGTGTTATCTGAACATGAACAAAGCCTAGTGGATGAACTGTCATCATGACAACATCCAGGACCATGACCGCATGGTCTACCACATCTGGGTGTGGACCCCTGAAGCACTGATGGATCAGTATAAGTAGAACCACTGTGGGAGTGAGATCTTCCATGGCCATGTTCACTAACCCCTAATGATGTATCCAACTGCATGAATGTTGACCCTCCCCCAGTAGATGTTCCATTACAGGTACTGCCCAATCAAGTGTGTCATTCATCCTGTCCAAGAGAGCCACCCATACGGTTCGGACAGTCTCACACATCAGAATGCACAACATGCATTGCTCAGACTATTTCTTCTGAGGCCTTGGTGAAATATGTCTTTGCCTACATGATAGCCCTACACATATGCTGTGTGGCACCAACTGACACACCAACATCAGGTGGAGAGCCTCCTCTGAGCACCTCTAGCAGCATCCCTGTGTGGTACCTCACCCTAAAGATGAATATGGGGAGAATCAGACAGCTCTACCCTTATCAACTGTGTCACCCTTAACCTGTCCTTTCTCTGGGGGTTTCATGTTATGGATATGTGTAGGCA